>NW_027256884.1:23009165-23196665 GCF_029215685.1 Pituophis catenifer annectens | reverse complement strand
AGTGATGTGTGCTCTTCGGAGCCTCCAGAGGCTGACAGTAGAGAAGCAGAGGAACAGGAGGAGCCTGTTCCTAATGCACGTATGAGAAGAGTTGCCAGAAGGCAGGAGCAGATAAAGCAGAGTGGACGACTTGGGAGTAAGGCCAAGAGATGATTCCCCCCCCCCCAAAAAAAAATAATTTGCCTAATTATACCAAGGTCGTTGATAAACTGAGGAATGGTGTTTTGAAGAATTTGCTTTAATTTAGTTTGGACTACACTGAGAATGAGTTAATTCTCAGCTGTTCTAATAAAGTCTGTTTGTTTTCGAACTGTTTGCGTTTAGTACTAACTACTTGGGCCTGGGTCACAACGGTACTGTTTGCATAGACAGCTCCAGGTTTTCTATGCAAAGGACAAGTGCTTCTGTCTGAAAACTGAATTTCAATTTTCCTGTGCTGTGCCAATCTTTACCTTTCAGTTGCCCTTTTATTCAAGGACAAAGGTCTTGAAGAACATAAAAGTGGTGGAGGAAAAACAGAGGCAGAAAAGAAAGAAGCACACAGAAAAAGAAACACACTTCAGATATATGACCTCTACTGCTAGGAAAAGCACATACTTCTGAAGGGTAAAAGGACAAGAGGCAGCTAGGAAGGCAGAAGGCTAAGTGAGACCTTCCATGTCTTCTTTGGGTTAAGACTTGAAATGAATAGCAAATACAGAAACCAAGTGGCTTCCAAAGAGAATCATTTATAGATTGCTAAGAAGACTGGCCCTTCATAACCAAGCCAACTCATTCTGAAAGTGACTCACTGACTTTAAATATATGCCTTCAGCCTCTTCTTATGAGACAATGCCTTCTGACTCTGTAGTTGACTCTGTTGTGAGTCCATTTGCTCTGAGAGCTTACTTTTGTTCAGGGTTTTTTTTTTAGCCCATCTTAAAGTACTCTTAACTTTCCTAAATGGCTTAGGTCTCCTATTGTTCAGTGCCATTCTCTTTTGTCCTTTTGTTGCTTGTAGTTTGACTTATGTCTGTTTCAAGCTTTTTTAAAAAATTTACATTTAACATGATGTAAAAGCTCTGCTTTGCTTTATTTGTTGATTATCCATAGATCTAAGACAGGCAGATAGTGCTTGTGATCGATACCGCATTATATTGTGGTGAAAACTCATATCCTGAGTACATTCTGGTTGTATTTGCAACTCCACGTGAATATTAAAATTATATTAATGCTAACCCTGAGATGTGGTGGCTCAGTGGCTAAGATGCTGAGCTTGTCAATCAAAGGTCAGCAGTTCAGTGGTTCGAATCTCTAGTGCCATGTAACGGGGTGAGCTCCCGTTATTTGTCCCAGCTTCTGCCAACCTAGCAGTTCGAAAGCACGTAAAAAATGCAAGTAGAAAAATAGGGACCATCTTTGGTGGAAAGGTAACAGCGTTCCGGGCGTCTTTGGCATCTAGTCATGCCGGCCACATGACCATGGAGACGTCTGTGGACAGCACTGGCTCTTCGGCTTTGAAATGGAAATGAGCACCACCCCCTAGAGTTGGGAACAACTAGCAGATATGTGCGAGGGGAACCTTTATCTTTACCTAACCCTGAGTCAGACTTAAGAAAGAGAATCATTCAACTTTGATTGTGTTTCTCCACCTCTCCCTCTTACCCATGTGAATCAGAGCCTTCTGAATACTATCTTACTTCCCAGAACTTAAGAAATGTTTCAGTCCTCTGGCTTATGTAACAATTCTTGCCTATTCCTTAAGAGAATCTCTCTATCTGCCACCATATCCTTGTTTCCAATTTCCCTCCAATATTTATTTCTATTTTAAATATCCACATTATATTCTAGCCAGCTGAAGTTATTTTTTATATTTTATTTCATATATTTTTTACGTTCTTTTCTAGTTTTAATGTGTTCCTGTGTGTTCTTTTTTTCTGACATATGGCCAGGTACGTAGGTGGGAAGTAAACCTTTGGGTCAACATGTTCTGCTCATCAGAAAGAAAACTCACTTGATCTTATGTCCAAGGCTAATAATATCCATTGTTATTTTTAAATTCACGAACTTTGTCATACTGCAATATGTATAACAGAGGAATGCCCTTCAAATATGCCCTTGACAGTGCATGTTTTATGATAAGAGGCTGGGAATACTTTTAGGAGAAGGTAGCAGGTAAGGGGTTGGCAAATAGAGGAAGTATTGAAACATGTGATATGTGAATTCTGGGAAGGTCAGAAGTAACAATATTACAATGGTCTGTGTAGACTTACACTGTCATACTGAACATGTCATACTGACACGCCCTGTGGAATGAACTGCCCCCGGAAATGCGTAAGATCTCCGACCTCCGTGTATTTCGCTGTGCCCTCAAGACCCTGTTGTTCCGCCAGGCCGGGCTATCAATATAATGATTTTTAAATTGAGTGTTTTAAATTTTGGGGGTTTTAAATTTGAGCCGAAATTATTAAATAATTTTAATTATTTTTAACTGATGTCTGTCTTTGTGCTTTTAATAGGCTGTACACCGCCCTGAGTCCTCCGGGAGAAGGGCGGTATAGAAATAAAATTATTTATTTATTTTATTTATTATTTATTTATGGCTAGGTTTCTAAAACAGACTGGACATTTCTTCCCTATGGGGTAAAGTGCACAAAGTGTTCAAAGGTGATAGCTGTAGAAAGACTCGCCAAAGAGAAAAGAACCATGGGACCTAACATACAATGCAGATGGCATGGGGGCTATAGTAGAAGATAGATGGAAGAAGTAAGATCAAAGGTTTATGTTAGAAGATCATCAGCAAAATCCTGGCCAGCTGCAAATTCATCTGTCAATGAAAGATAGGAAATTGCCACTACATTCTATCAGCCTTTTTCTTGAACATGGACAGAATTAATTATGATATTAAGCAACACAGAGGAGGTGAACATTCTAAGTACAGGTAGTCCTCGACTTACGACCACAATTGAACCCCAAATTTAGAATAGAATAGAATTTTATTGGCCAAGTGTGATTGGACACATAAGGAATTTGTCTTGGTGCATATGCTCTCAGTGTACATAAAAGATACATTTGTCAAGAATTATAAGGTACAACACTTAATGATAGTCATAGGGTACAAATAAGCAATCAAGTCATATTAGGAAACAGTCAATATAAATCGCAGGGATACAAGCAACTAAGTTACAATCATACAGTCATTAGTGGAAGGAGATGGGTGATAGGAACAATGAGAAGATTAATAGTAGTGCAGATTTAGTAAATAGTTTGACAGTGTTGAGGGAATTATTTGTTTAGCAGAGCGATGGCGTTCGGGAAAAAACTGTTCTAGTTTTAATGTCTAGTTGTTCTGGTATGCAGTGCTCTGTAGCATCGTTTTGAGGGTAGGAGTTGAAACAGTTTATGCCCAGGATGTGAGGAGGTCTGTAAATATTTTCACAGCCCTCTTTTTGACTCCTGCAGTATACAGGTCCTCAATGGAAGGCAGGTTGGTAGCCATTGTTTTTTCTGCAGTACTAATTATCTTCTGAAGTCTTTGTCTGTCTTGTTGGGTTGCAGAATCAAACCAGACAGTTATAGAGGTGCAGATGACAGACTCAATAATTCTTCTGTGGAACTGTATCGGCAGCTCCTTGGGCAGTTTGAGCTTTCTGAGTTGTCACAGAAAGAACATTCTTTGTTGTTCTTTTTTGATGACGTTTTTGATGTTAGGTGTCCATTTTAGATAGAACCTAAAAATTTGAATGTCTCTAATGTTGATACTGTGTTGTCTAGTATTGTAAGAGGTGGAAGTATGGAAGGATTTCTCCTAAAGTCCACCACTATTTCTACGGTTTTGAGTGTGTCAGTTCCAGATTGCTCTGGTCGCACCACGAAGCTAGTTGTTCAACCTCCCGTCTGTATGCGGATTCATCATTGTCTTGAATGAGACCAATTTCTTTTGTTCAGTGAGTTTTGTCTCATTTTACGACCTTTCTTGCCACAGTTGCTAAGTGAATCATTGCAGTTGATAAACTAGCAACACGGTTGTTAAGTGAATCTGGCTTCCCCACTGACTTTACTTGTCAGAAGGTGACAAAAGGTGCTCATATGACCTTGGGACACAGCAACAGTCATAAATATGAACCAGTTGGCAAGCATCTGAATTTTGATCTCACGATCATGGGGATGCTGCAAAGGTCGTAAGTGTGAAAAATGGTCATAAGCCACATTTTTCAGTGCCATTGTAACTTTGAACATTCCCTAAATGAACTGTTGTAAGTTGAGGACTATCTCTAAATTTCAAACAATGTTGAGTACATATCATAGCTGACTAAGTTCTTATGTTACTTTGAATTGTTCTTGATTAAAAATGAAAGAGCCAAAAAACTTCAATTTCTAGTTTTACATCACATGAAATCAAGCTTTCAGGAGGAGGAAACTGCTTACAAAAGAATAAAAGAACCATTATCAGGTAAATATGGCATCCTGGCTAAAAATGGGTACTGTAGCTTCATTTATTTATTTGAAAGGGGGCGAAGGAATCTGGATATGATGGACCTTGCCTCTTTTAACAAGACCCATCAAACCTGTGTACAATATATATCACATCACACAGGCATTGAACTCAATGGCTTAAGTGGCCTGAACAGCTCTATGAACCTCTAATTCTTAGAACTGAAGCAGCACAAAAAGAAGAAAAGTGGCCAGGAGAAAGGTTAGAAGCCAAAATTGTAGGTCAGTATATATGGCTATGAAGGAAATATAAGATTTTGTCTGTGAAATATAAGACAGCCTCTTGTCTATGATACAAATGTAATGCTTTTGAAATTATTTTGAAGGAGCTGCCAGGTCATACATCTGAGCCACATTTGAGTCTTGCAAATCACAACCGGAAAGGAAAGAACAAACATTATTGGCAGATTTGCATAAAAATATTCGAAGGCACATCGAAACAAAAAGGGATTTCAAATGTAGTTAATGCTGCAAAGGAATAAATGCAGGCTATATAGAAAATATGCAGCTGTGACTCTGATTTGCAAATCCAACCATTTGTGAGAAATTCTTCAAACCATTCATACCAGAAATTGCACTTCCTTTCGCTTTCAACAGTTTGATAAAATGTTTCGCATCGGCTGCTGTGTTAAGTAGGCACCCACATTTTTCTGTTTCTGTTACCAAGCAAGCAAAACAATCTGTTCACAACTTAACTGATTACAAAGAGGGGGGAAAAAATCCCAAACAAATATTTCCATATGCACATATTCCTTCTTTCAAACACAAACATGTGTTACATGATAATTATTTGGATGGAGGAGTCGCAAGTATCTCTGTTCTGTAATGCTCTTAGCCAGGGGTGGGCTTCCAAAATTTTAGCAAGGGGTTCTCTGCCTGGTTGCTGGGTGGGCATGGCCATGGTGGGCGTGGCCTAGTCAGCCTTCTGCACCACAGTTGGGGTGGGGCATTTTTGCCCTCCCTGTGCTCCGGAGGCTTTTCTCAAGCCTCTGGGAGGGAGAAAACGGCCACCCCAGGCTCCAGAGGCCCTCTGGAGGCCATAAACGGGCCTGTTTCTGGCCTTCCCGAACTTCAGGTAGGCCCGTTTTTTACCCTCCTCCGCGTTTTTTTACCCTCCTCCGTGTGCGCCCTGCATTTACCTGCATCTAATACGGGCCGCGTGGGGACTCCTGGGAGGGGTGGGATGGGGTGGGCGGGGCCAGCCAGGAATGGGATTTGAGGATTCTCCAAACTGCACAGAATCTTAGCTGGAGGTTCTCCCAAACCCCTACGAACCCCCAGCAGCCCACCCATGCTCTTAGCAGAAAACTGTGACAATTAAGAAATAAACCCAACTTGGGCCAAAATAGACCCTCCATGCCATGGTTCAGCTTGTCTCCTCGGAAGCAAACATAAATCAGTTGAAAATACATATGTGAGAGACAGAATGGTCCACCTTTCTACACTTGAACTCTAGCATTACGCAATCATGCCTTTCCAACATAACTTTCTTCTTGCCCCGGACCTTAAATAGTAAGATTCATCCCACCCAAGACACAACATGTGCAAAATGTATAATGTTTTGTTACATGTTCTTGGAGACTAGTCAAAATGATCAGTTGTGATTGCCCTCAAGTGTGTGTGATCAGAGACCGAAGTTGCCCTAAATTTACATGTCTGTTTTTGAGGGATAAAAGAGCGCTCGTTATAGAAATTCCTCTTCCCTGCCCAAATTTTGTAGTTCCATTTGTAGGTCCTGAAATTGAGATAAATTTTAAGTGTTAACAGAAAATGTTCAGAAGGACTACTGTGCAGGCTTGTATTGGTAATAGGGATACAGGGTCACAGCATACCATTCCAATAAGAACAAGGAAGCGTTAGAATGTTTCTATCCACAGAAACCATAATTTCTGCTCACAGAGAGGTTGACTCAGCAATCCATGTATTACCCTTGAAGCACCTATGGCATCTTGCACTCATAAACCCAAGTATCAGAAATTGCTCTGACTTGAACAATAAAGATTGCTAAGTTTCTTGCAATAGGTACTGCTATTTCTCGCAATATTTCTTGCAATAGCTATTGCTATTGCAACTGGGTGGATATCCTTGTCTTCTTATTATTTCAGGTTTATTTGTTTAGCAGTATTTTAAATGCTGCACTTGCGTTTAGATCTGGAACTATAAATACATTTATAATATATCTCAGACACACCAACAACAGCCAAACCTCCTTCAACTGACCTCATACCATTGGGTTCACAATCACTAGTGATCACAGAAAAGGAAGTGCAAGACCTATTTCATAGACAAAAACCAGGAAAAGCTCCAGGCCCAGACAAGATAACTCCTTCTTGCTTAAAAGTCTGTGCTGACCAATTGGCCCCCATCTTCACCCGAATCTTCAATAAATTGCTAGAGATGTGCTATGTTCCTTCTTGCTTCAAACACTCTACTATCATTCCAGTGCCGAAGAAGCCCACCATCAAGGAACTGAATGACTACAGACCAGTTGCTCTAACATCTGTAGTTATGAAAACCTTTGAAAGGTTAGTGCTGTCCCACTTGAAAACCATAACGGATCCGATGTTAGACCCCCTGCAATTTGCATACTGAGCAAATAGATCAACAGATGATGCTGTTAATATGGCTCTGCACTACATCCTACAACATCTTGAATCTCCAAAGACCTATGCAAAGGTCCTCTTTGTAGACTTTAGTTCAGCATTCAATGCCATCATTCCAGACATTCTTCTAACTAAGCTAAACTAGCTAGTGGTACCTGAACACACTTGTAAGTGGATCATAAGTTTCCTAACAGACAGGAAGCAGCTGAAAATGTGAATTAAAAAATATTAGAATGTGCAAAACTTGATAAATTAACACTTACAATTAAGAAAAAGGAAGAAACTGAATATTTTTTGACTTCGGACTTATTTTATCAATGGTTAACTGACCAAAACAGACGTTAAAAACATGGAAATGTAAGAAAAGGACCAATGGAAAAAAAGGAGGTTTGTTAAAATGGATAAGCAAGTATCAGTATTGTTATTATGATTATTATGATAGAATGAATATCAATGTAATGAACATTGTTGCAAACACTTTGATGATCATTTCCTAAAACTATTTGTACCCAGACAACACACTGTTTAACCAAAAATAGATTTTTTTAATGTGTTATAAAATGAAAAACTTTATGTAAAAAAAACCCCAAAAACATTACCTGATATAGACTGTTCAAAACGTTTGTACACACACACGCACACACATTCATACTCACAGTTTTAGAACATTTCAGATCTAAAAATAGGGATTTGATACTGTAGAGAACATAACAAAGCTAACACTGACAGTTTGCAGTGAATAAGGAAATATTCACTAGTACATAAGGACTAAATATTTAGTCCATTTGTCTGATGGTTGGATTTCAACTTCACATGAAGCTGAAGGAAAGAAAAACATAACAGCAAGCAGAGAAGACAGACATTCAGTCTTTGGTTCATTAAAATTTTATGTATTCTTTACCCTGAAAAAGACAGCCTCAATATTCAAAAAGACATTTTAACCAGGGTCTCTCTTCCGACTTCTCAAAGCCAAAATACAGTTTCTTAACCGTTAAGGTGAATAAAGTTAAAGGAAAAGAAAAAAAATTGAAATAACAGGCTATCCAGATTTTTTTTTAAAAGAATCTCAGTTCCAATAGTAGACCCAAACAGGATATATCTGGGACACCTCTTGTGCACTACTCATGAAGTGAAGCTTGAAATATTAAATGTTGGAAGGATGGTTCCCTGATACTTTGCCACTCTGGAGTCTGAATATAATGGTCTGGAAATTTTATAGTTCTCTATCACAGCAATGGCTGATTTAAAAAAATTAGTAACAGCATTAGGTAAAGGTAAAAGTTCCCCTCGCAGATGTGCTAGTAATATCCAAGTCTAGGGGGCAATGCTCATCTCCGTTTCAAAGCCGAAGAGTCAGCGCTGTCCAAAGATGTCTCCGTGGTCATGTGGCCGGCATGACTAAACTCCAAAGGCGCACAGAATGCTGTTACCTTCCCACCAAAGGTGGTCCCTATTTTTTCTACTTGCATTTTTTTACGTGCTTTCAAACTGCTAGGTTGGCAGAAGCTGGGACAAGTAACGGAAGCTCACCCCATTACGCGGCACTAGGGATTCAAACCGATGAACTGCCAACCTTTCGATCGACAAGCTCAGCATCTTAGCCACTGAACTACCGCATTCCGCTAACAACATTATATATCTACATTTTATCTAACATCTACATCTAATGCTTACATGTTAATATGTTATCAGTTCAATTATACTATACTCCCAATTTATAGAGATTGGGAAATTAGAATATTCAGCAATGTAATCCAATTTCCCTTAATTATTTTCACTATGGAAACAGATAAGTAAACTGAACATTGGCAAAATCCGCAGTTTCAATAAGCAATCTATATTAGCTCTGAATAACAATGATTTCAACTTTATTTGTTTGTACACTTATTCAAATCAAAACAACTTTGAATGGTTTATACATCTGATGGCCCGCCAGCAGCCAGCAGGTCTGGCAGCAGATTCAGACAGTGAGGAGGAACATGGGCCAGTCCTGGAGTCTGGGGAAGGCTCTGATGAGGGCTCTGCGTCGGAGGCAGAGAGGGGGCCAGAGCCGTATGCCAGTTATCAGCTGCCTTCGGAGTCAGACATCAGGGAGGCAGACGAACAGCAGGAGCCTATTCCCAGTGTGCACATACACAGAGTTGCCAGATGAAGGGAACAGCTAAAGAACAAGGGTCAACTTGGGAGTAAGGCCACAGGTGGACGATGAAGGGCCCCTCCCAGTGGGAATAAAAGAGGAGCGAAAGGGGAGTGGAATTTGCTGGAAACAATTAGTTCATTACTGCATTCTTGCCAAGTATTGCGGCGTCTGAAAGATATCAGCCTGGCCACTCTCCAAGCCTGATAAAGGTCAGTAATTGTGAACTATCTTGAAAGACTGTGAAAGAGGAAAGACTTTGCTGGAGAGGAATTCATTGTAAATTAAATAAAAGGGGTTTATCAGGACTCGGACTTGGCTTCGTGTTGCTGGGGAAGCCTAAGTCAGAACAATACATTTTTAAAAGCGGACAGAAGGAATTACAGTACAGTAACTATCAAGAAAGAGCTCATATGCATCCAGAAAACTCTCTAGAATAAACAAAACATCCTACACAGGCTCAATCACTATCCTGCCCCAAGTCCTGGGAGAACATGCATATTTTCAAAGACTTTCTCATCATTATCAAGGTAGAAATCATATGCATCTCCGGGAAGAATACTGTTCCAGAGGGCAGGCATCATAACAAAGAAGACATATCTCCTAGATACTTATCAGTGACACTATTTAAGCAAAGGTGCCTAAAGCACATCATCTTTGCCCAATCTCACTGGAAAGGCAGAAATTATTGGAGATAGACAGTGCTTCAAATAACTAGATTCTGTGCCATGATGGGTTCTATAGCTGCTAACCAACACAAATGCATTGGGGGAGAGCAGGGATGGGGACTTGTTAAATGAGGAGGTTCACTTAATGCCTTCCTGACTTTTGAAAGGTTATAGTCGTAACTCGACAGTTACCTGTAGTCCATTTTTGAGATACTAGAGCATAAATAAACATGTAAATACCTCACATTCCAGGAATGTGTGCAACTCATTCTCACAACACAATACTTTATGCCACCAGGCTTGAAATTTTGGGCTTAGACAACTTAGAACTACGCCGCCTTCAGTCTGACCTAAGCATAATACACAAAATTATCTGCTACAATGTCCTACCTGTCAATGACTACTTCAGCTTCAACTGCAATTATACACGAGCACACAATAGATACAAACTCAAGATAAACCGCTCCAAACTCGATTGCAGAAAATACGACTTCAGCAACAGAGTGGTCAATGCCTGGAATGCATTACCTGACTCTGTGGTTCCTTCCCCAAACCCCCATAACTTTAACCTTAGACTGTCTACTGTTGACCTCACCCCATTCCTAAGAGGTCTGTAAGGGGCATGTTTAAGCGCACCAACATGCCTACCATCCCTGTCCTACTGTCCCCATTTATTAGTATCTATTTCCTGTATTCATAATCATCTTTATACTTATATCTGTTATCTTATACATGTTTGACAAACCAAATAAATAAATAAAATAAATAAATAAAACTGACACACTAGATCAAATTCTGCAAAGCCTCATCGTCACAGCTATCCATCTGTTCTTTAAATAGGAGCCATGAGTGGAAAAGAACTCCCAAACTGTGCCTGAGTCTCAAAGGGGAAAGTACTACTGCATACCAGACTAAAGATGAAAAGTACCCAAAGTTGGGGGCTCAAATATCCACAGCTACTCAAGTGAGTCTGTTCCTGACTGAAATAGGCCCAGAGAATGCATTTTCTTCAGTATTGTGCGGAATAGTTGACTGATGACCTTCTCAATAAGATTTGTCCTGAGACTCTTTGAAGTACTTTCTGCACATGTAGGATAAAGTCTTATTTCACAACCTTCTCTGTTTATATTTCAACTCTGCCTCAGTTATCTTTATCTTTTGTGGGGGTAGAGACACACAACACATTTCCAAATAGAGCACTGAACTGCCATCACCCACACTTGTTATTTTCTAAGGATACCTTAGAACAGTAGCCTATGTGCAGCTCAGAGGCATTATTTAACATAAAGATGCTGGTTCTTAAATCTAAATAATATTCATTTTAAAAATTAAAGTTATTTAAGGCAGGGGACCTAGAGGACAGAAATGTTATTGGACTCACCGATACATATTGGCTATCAATATGCCCATCCCTGCTAAAAATATATATATCATAAATTACAAGCACTGAATTAATTCTTGTATTTTCCTATTTCTAGATGCCTTCCTAACCCAGAAACTTTCACATTTTGGGAGCTTCAACTCTCAGAACTCCCAGACAATACAGACAACAAACGTGCTGCCTGAAAAATTCTGTGAAACTCAGCCACAATAAAAACTGGAAAGGGCCATATTGAAAAAAGAAGCTATGAGATTTCAGGTGGCCACAAGAGCCAATAGTATGGACAGCATCATTCATCCAACTTTTTGTCCAGCAGCAGAAAACAAAAGCATTGTTTGGGGATTTTTTTTCCTGTTCTACTTTTATTACAACTGTCAGAATGTTTAACGAAAAGAAATCTGAAACTGTCAATTTTTTAAAAAAGTATATATTCAGGATCCACATCATAAGATACTAAAACAGTTTCACATCTGATTTGTCGATGCAGTTATATCTCCAAAACATTATAATTGATAACAGCACTAAAAGGAACAGACTCAGAGAGGGTTAGGATGTTGCATTATACATAAAGACACCACGTGCGTGTCCACAAAGAAAGTCACAATCTGGGTGGCAGAAATCCTGTTGACAAGGTTTTTGTACAGATAATAAGAGAAATAAAAGTGTTGTAATCATGACTTTTAATTTTAGGTTGCCTGGACAGGTAAAAGATATTAATGACTTTCTGTACCAAACTTTCAAAAGCAACATGAAAGTGCCATAAACAGACTCCAACTACCTTGTCTTCCGCAAGAAATCTAATTTTGCCAACAGTCAGAAGCTGAACAAATCCCTGTCTTCTGTTGCTGTCTATTTCCCTTTGTCAGAATGTAGAAGAAAGAACGTGGGAATTTGCTATCCTGGATCTCCAACAGTGTGGACAAAGAATGAAAGATGACTAGAACTTCTGATAAAGAGACATGTTAATCTTCATTCTATAATATGAGATGAGGAATACAAAAGATTCAGAGTATATTGCTTTCAGAAGAGAAGATTTATATAAAATCAAACAGAAAGTATGTTAGATTCAATGGCTTAAAATCCTGAAGATGAATCCTGGAGAGAACTACAATCCTACAAAAAGAGATACTGAAATACAATTGCAAAGAAGGAAGGGAACATATGAAATAATGTGAATACATACAACTCTGAAAAGAAAAAGGAGTATGAATAGGAAATGGAAGGAGGAAGTCGGAGGAGGAGGAGGAGGAGGAGGAGGAGGAGGAGGAGGAGGAAAGGCAGTCACCATAAACAGTACAGATTATTGCAGTACAGAGTGAGCTGAGGTTTCTAAGAAATTCCTCCAAAACAAAGACATGTTTTATGTTAGAAACAAAAATGAAAACAGAGAGGTGGTAGGTAATGGAGGATGAGACGAAGACAGACAACTCATATTTGTCATCAACCTTCTTTCAGAAGAGAAAGTCCTGGGCGGCCACTGATTGCCTCTAATGGAAGGTAGGAATTACAGTTCAGGATTGTCAAAGAGAGGGTAGAACCACCCTCTCTTAAACTATATGAAATGAAGTTAAGTCTTCAGGTCCAGATGGATTGTATCCTAAAGTACTGAAAGAACTAGCAGAAGAAATGCTTGTATAATCTCTGGGGAATCCTAGAGAAGCCCCAGAAGACTTGAAGGACAGCAAATGCCATACAGAACAGCAAAGTAGGGCCACCATGATGGAAGGAAATAGGAAATCATGTCCTTACAAGGAGCTGGGTTCTTGAGAAGAATTTAGGCTGAGGACAGATATCAAATAGAGGAGTTATATTTTTTCCTGTTGGGCAGAACCAGAAAGAATAAATTGAAAATAGATGGAAATAATTCATCTCAGTTCTTAGGAAGCTTTTCTGATGACAAGAGTGAACTATTTCATGAAATTCCTGTGTTTCCCATCATTGGAAGACTTCAATTAGAAGCTGGTTAGCCATATGCCATAATAGATCCTATGCTGAAAAATGGCTAGGCTAGAAGATCTCCAATGAAATCTTCCAACTCACTGATTTTATGATTTTGGAAACAGATGTAAAATATTGTTGCTAGGAGTTCTTCTCTCTAAGGAAAGCATTACCTTTCTGAAAAAGAGAAATCTCATGGATATAATATCACAGAATCCTAAACTCTGAGCAAATAGGTAGACGAGGGACAGAAAATTCAAGAGAATAGTAATACAAAAAACAAAAACCATGTATCAATCATTTAATTATCTGTAAAAATGATCAATGATCCTCCAAATAAAATATAGTGATCAGACATTACTCAGAGAGTATTTAGGAAATGCACATTTTTAGTATTTTCTGCACAGCAAAATGGTCGTCTAGATGTATTCAAATGAAAGACAGGAAAATTGGCTCACCTGAAAACAAACTGCACTATTTCATATTATTCAGATGTAAGTCAATTGTAGTCACAGCTTTCACAATGCCAGCTAATCTCCCCTGATTAAAGTGGGAAGTATCTGCATTTCTCTACTATTCATATATAATAAACATGCCTCTTATGCAGAAAAGAAAATCCAAGCAGCAGGTAGGGCTTACCATGCCCTTAAGGAGAAAGCCAAGGAAGCCAAGGAAGAGTTTGTGTCATCAAGAGCTGAGATAGGTGGCAGAAAAGCTTGTTGCTATGAAGAACATCTGTCCAGAAGCAAAGTCAAGCATGAGAAGAAACATGAAGAGACACTAAGTGTTAAGGAGTGATTTAAGACAGGGGTGGGCTTCAAAAATTTTAGCAAGGTTCTCTGCCCAGTTGCTTGGTGGGTGTGGCCATTGTGGGTGTGGCCTAGCCAGCCTTCTGCACCATGGTGGGGAAGACCAGAGGCTTTCTTCGAGCTTCCAGGAGGGCGAAAACGGCCTCCCCAGACTCTGGAGGCCCTCTGGAGGCCAGAAATGAGCCCATTTCCAACCTTTCTAAACTTCTGGTAGGCCTGTTTTTTGCCCTCCCCGACCCTCCATGAGTGCCCTGCACTTACCTGTATCCAAAACGGGCCACGTGTGGACTCCTGGGAGGGGCAGGGTGGGGTGGGAGGGGCCAGCCGGAGTGGGATTTGGGGGTTCTCCGAACTGCACAAAATCTTAGCTAGAGGTTCTCCCGAACCACTGTGAACCCCCAGCATCCCACCCCTGATTTAGGCTCACAGAAATCTTTAACGCCACATCTGGTTTTTGTGGAAACTAACATGGTATTAGTAAATACTAACTCTGGAATTATAGAAGTAGAAGGAAGGATCTTGGTGAAGGATGCTAGATATCCATTCTGTCACTTAAACTTGGTGGCAAGAAAATGTACTGTCATTAGCTGATGCACCAGAAAGAAAACCAAAATCTCTGCCTTATGATTTGCTAAGCATACAGTCCAGTAAGTATATCATTGTCAGGAAGAACTTTGCTCTCAAAGCTTCCGGTTTTCTCCTTTTTAATTTTGAAAATGTCAGCATTATCTTTGATTTTTTTTTTCCTTCACCTTTGTGATCCCTGATCAAGGGACAAAATCCTGCCTCTCATGATGTCTCCAACAAAATGGAAATTGATCATAGCAAAGACAGAATTTCAGCTTCAGTAAAAAAGAAAAACAAAAGAAAAAAGCCATTGCTGTACAGGCAAACAGGAAGTCTGAGCTTCAATTCAAGGTTAGTAATATCTATTTCTTCCCCTAATCAGAACAAGTCATTTTTCCCCCCGGGACACAAAGTCTGAAAACTTCTAATTTCCAGCCCCAATGCTTTTTTCTCAGTAGGCAGTTTTGCTTTGTTGTTGTTGTTTTTTTTAAAGAAAACCTTAAAATATAATAAAAATCCAAACTCTTTACATCCTGCTCTTCAGCCTAAAGACAGAGGCAGAATGCCATTATTTTCTAGGACAAATTCATCAAAACGGATAGGTTTTGTACTAAGAAATGTTCTACATAGCTCCTCAATTTGAGGAAACACTGTTTAGTGATACACAGAGATAATATAAAACATAATGCAATTTACCGCTTCGTTTCGCATGGAATCTGACTGGCAACACTAGCTCGTGGTAGCAAAAATTAGAAGAACTGCAAATAGGAAGTGGGGTTTTAGGTGAGGGATGGATGTGAATTTTCCTCATCTGGATTTTTTTGAAATAATATAAAAAAATATCTTTAACTTGCATAAGTGAATTTGAGATTTTTAAAAATTGTACACATTTACTAATCATTAATTATGTTGATTTCTGTGAATCGGTTTCTGCAGATTGACTACCATACAGTGGTGAGTTCTTCCCGGTTCCGCCCCGTTCTGCCGAGCCAGTAGCGGTGACAATATGACATCACCGAACCGGTTCTGCCCCCCCGCCCCCCCTGCATTATTCTTACCTTTTATTTGGCCCCACCCCCAATCTATTGCTGCCTCCTGAGTCCCAGCTGATTGGCTAGAGGGGAAAAAAACTGTTTAAACTCTTGCGTGGGGCTTCAAAGGGCCATCCTACAGCTGATCAGTGTTAAAGAAAACAAATGAGTAGACGGGTGCCTGCAAAAATAAATAGGTAGACCAGTGCCTCCAAAAACAAATGAGTATACCGGTGCCTGCAAAAATAAATGGGTAGACCAGTGCCTGCAAAAATAAATGAGTAGACTGGTGCCTGCAAAAATAAATGGGTAGACCAGTGCCTCCAAAAACAAATGAGTAGACTGGTACAGCTCTGCAAGCAGTTAAAAGCCTGGTAGACCAGTACCTCTGCTAAATCCTAAAGAATTGTCATGACCATCAAGCCATGCCCACAGAACCGGTAGTAAAAAAATTTAGAACCCACCCCTGCTACCATAGCATTTTAATAAAGCATACATCTTAACTACAAACAAGTTTCTAATTGAAAACGTTCACACCATTGGCTGAAAGCTACTGATGGCTTGTCACACAAGTAATTTGTTGAGTTCGACAATAAGGAATACATTCTATATGGAATTAGTGTCATTGCAAATTCTCTCAAATTTCACTTGTAATTCTAGTGACCTAGAATTTTCTCTCCTTGATTAAAATCTTGCCATATGCTGTGCTCATGCTACATTTTTCCGCAAGTACTGCAGCGGGCCATGTGGTAAAGGTACACAGTGCTATAGTTTGAAATCACAAGGATTCCAGAAGAACTTATTCAGGGAAAAACACAAGATGTCATAAATTATACAAAAAGAATTCCTGGTAATATAAACCTCTTGGTAGCATGCCTCAATATAGAATGAGTTATAGTTTGGATCCATTCCTTTCACGTCTTCATCTTTTGTTAATTGATGGCCTATAAGCCGAATTTTATTTTATCTGTATATACAAGGAAATGCAGATATCAATTTGTTATCTGTTTTTGGCTATTGCTAAGGTACCTTTATTTAAATTGTGATTCTTGAAACTTGTTCATATTCATAATTTTGGATCATCTTTAGAACAGGCTGTTTTATCCATTCAAGATTGTGGGGCTGATGAAATTTCAACTATGATTTGGGAATAAGAATGGGTGAAGGTCATCTTGCAAGCTCCACTTAAATTAAATTCCACCTTAGTCACTTACCTGGACAGTTACATCAGTGAACAGTTACACCAATGTGCCTCTCTTTCAATCTATTTATTTGGTCCTTGCATAGGAAAAAGTGTAGCATCATACACAATTTATCACTCAAGCAGGCTGATTTTTCAACACAAGGTCATCAAGTGATGAGTAACCTATGTATGACAAACAGGTATGGAACATCTCCAGATCTTTCCGATTGCAACCCAAATCTTAAATTTAATAAATCAGGAAAACAAATCTGCCACAATGGACTTATGAAAAAGATTTCCTAAGGCAAGAATTGTCACCACTAGTGCTTAATACAATAAAAATGCATTTATACATCTTCCCATTAATGATTTTATATTTTTCTCTCTTCACCAACTTTGAATTTTAGGTTAAAATTTAGGTCATATATTGTTGGGGATGGGGGGGGGGGGGATCAAAGTTAAAAATCCTTCAGGAGTTTCCAGGTTTTCCCCACTCAAAGGAAAGTTCAAGTCCCTGCCCAGCACCCACATGTCCACCACGTGTCCCAATCAAAACACCAGCCCAACTGGAGAAGCCTCCCAGTTCCGATACACACACACACACACACACACACACACACACACACACACACACGGGAAGTTCCATGCTGGGGTTGGTTACTGGATTGATGGCAGACTCCACCTCCCTCCCTTGCTCTCTCCTCTCCACCCATTCATCTTTTTATCATATTGATGTACTTATTCTTGTTATGTTCCTTTGTCATTGTTTACTGTATTGTTCTATTATTTTACTTCTGTTTATACAACTTTTCATCTTTCTTTTTAATATTGTAAACCACCTAGAGTAGCCCCACAACAAAATAGTGGCAACTAAATTTAACAAATAAATAAATAATAAGGCTTTCTTTAGGCCAACTTTGACTCATGAAAACATTCATACTATGTTCTTAGCAGCATCATGAAGTGGTCTATCACTGCTTTCTTCAAGTGCTGTTTTTCCATTTTCCAGTTTGGCTGACAGCTTGGTATTCACTGGAAGTCTCCATCCAACCTCTAAATAGGCCTTACCCAAACAACCTCTGAAGCTAAATTCTTACAGGGCCTCAGTTATAGAACAGGTCAAGATGCAACCCCCTCCTTCTCAAGTTGGCAACCTATGGTCTTAAATGCTAGTTCATATTTCCATAGCTTAAAAAAAACAAACCTTACAATGAAATTGAGAATTTTATTTGGGCTTTATTCTCTCCTTTATGAAAAAAGGACATTTAATAAACTGGAGGAAGAAAAGAAAATTCAACACAGCTCAGCAAGCAGCTTAAGGAGACAGTCTAAAATCTATTCAAACAACTACTTATGAATAGTTTTCACAATATATACACTGAAGACTTACTGATCCTTGAGCAAGATTAGTGATTTATCTTGACAAATGTTGGAACATCTCAAAGGACAAATCCTCTACCAAAATCTAGAATCCCCTTCAAAAAGGGGAAGTCCGAAGTCAGTTTGAAGACGAGAACAACCCAGTCTTTTAAATTATTTTATAAATGGAAAGAATACTTTTTTTATATAATTTTAGTAGCATGCCTGTGTAGAAGTTAGAATATTGTAAGGCAATTATAAGATGGTATATTTAAATGAAGAAAATTCCTTCAACATTTATTCTGCTACACCCCTTGAACAAATGCTCTCAGATGAAACTTGAACAATCCTGCTATTAAATTTATTTTTCAAGGGGGGGGGTGTTCCTAAAAAAAATAGTGCAGTATACACATTGTATACTCTTTAGTTCTCTTCTTCACTATCCTCCCATTCCCAATTTTGAGGAAACTACAATGCTGTGACATCCGTTAGATAGCAAAGACTTTCTGGTACCATATGTTAAGTTCCATTATTGAATGGGGGACATTGACACTGGATTTCTCCAGTTTGAGTCCTACACTCTACACTCTACCACCAAAGTATTTCTATGTAGAAACTGTTTGAATGAATGCTGAAGAGAATTCAGCAAATGCACTCAGTTTGCACTTGTCAAACACCAATGTGAATCAGAACCAAGTTTTACAATCCCTATACTTTTTCAAAACTTTCGGTGTAGCAGTATTTAGAAAAAATGATAAACAAGACACATGGATAAATTAGGCAAAGGTACACTAAATTACCTACAAATAAGGATTCAGAAAATTTCATCATACTATTTCCCAGAGAGCAACAAGTCAAGGAACTGGGAGAATGAGGTATGTATGAGGTTCAAAGCAGCTTGTTTTGTTGCTGTTTTTTAACATGAACCTGCTGCTTATTATCTGCCATTAAACTAAGGTGACCAATTGTTCTCCTTTAGGGAGGACAATCCTTCTTTTGTAAGTTCTGTCCTCTCTCGAAAAGTGTCCTCCTATATGTCCTCCTTTTCCATATTTGAAGACTAAACTGTAAATCTCTGTATTCAATCGATCCGATCTAATCCATTGCGTGGGATGTGACATATTTATATTTGACATGACGATTTGTTAAGGCTCAGTATAGTGCGGCGAGACGCGATTATTTATTTATTTATTTATTTGATTTGATTTCTATACCGCCCTACTCCCGAAGGACTCAGGGCGGTACACAGCCAAACAATAAAATACATACATACAAAATTTAAAAGTAGAATTAAAATCAAATTAAATAGTTTTGGCCCAGACAAATTAAAACCCCAATCAATTTAAAACCTATTTTAAAATTTGAATATATAAAATACTAACAAATTAAAAAATTAAAAATCTTTTATAAAAGAGGGAGAAAATTAGGCCAGGCCCGCCTGGTGAAATAAAAAGGTCTTTAAGGCGTGGCGGAAGGTGCGCAGATCCAGGATCCTCCGTATCTCTGGGGGGAGCTCGTTCCAGATAGTTGGTGCCCCCACAGAGAAGGCTCTCCCCCTGGGGGCCGCCAGTCAGCATTGTTTGACCGACAGCACCCAGAGGAGCCCCTCTCTATGGGAGCGTACCGGCCGGTGGGAGGCTATTGGTGGTAGTAGGCGGTCCTGTACCCAGGTCCTGAGCCATGTGCTCATTGTTTTGAGAGAGTGCATTGCGCGCAAGTGGCCTTGTTTACCTACCGAAACACGATACGGCACACACGCACGCATTAGACTCACTTCTTTCTCATGAATATTCAATCATACACAGGTGAGCACAATAATTCACATTTTATTAATTCATTATCTATTTAATAATTTCCAAATATGTATAATTTTAATTGCAAGTTTATTCGCTTATGTTATTGTTTCAGTTTTAATAATTAATTTTATTTATTCATAATGAATGTGCTTGCATTGTTCGTGAAGCTCTATATTTTATTTTTAATTTTAAATTTCATTTAGGGATGGAAAAATCAAAAAAGAGGAAATGCCATTTCAACGATAAATTGAATAAGGAATTTCCATTCCTCATATCAAAGAAGGATAACATTGTTTTCTGCAATATTTGCAGCGGAGAATTTTGTATTGCAGTTGGGGGCAGAGCAGTGTATTCTGTATTATTGTTGCAATGAATAAAATGTTTCTTTTATTTATGATATTTTTTTCTTCAATTTATTTGTGTCCTTCTCATTGTAAAAAAGTTGGTCACCTTAAACGTTCACTTATAATTTGGACACTTTGATTATTACAGATACATTGGCCATAGCATAGTGGACTCCTGGTGTCATAAAATAACAATTATATGCTAGAGAATATCTTTTCCTTTGATGTGCTGTTCAGGGCAGATTGGGGAGGTCTGCAGCATATAATGGAAAATTTCAGCTTCAGCCACCAACAAAATATTGGCCTTTAGCTTTTGCCTAATATAAAATGTACCCCTTCTTTGACACTTGGAAAGAAGTTTAAAATTTTAAATACATGAAATTTTAAAAGAATATAGAAAAATTATCATACTATCAACTGTTTGGTGCTCCATCAAACATGTGTAGTGGAAAGTTAAATACAGAAATACTGTATTTCTTACCTTGTTTGGATGTACTTAAAACTACAGGCAAATTTGGTTACAGGATGAAGCCTGAACAGCAAATAGAACCTCAAGGAGATGGTAAAATAAAATGGAGATTTAAGGGGGGAAAATCAGCTATCCCTGTGCCAGACAAATATTAACCATTGTCTTTCCCTATCCTTAAAAATAAAGATTAAAGAAGGTTGATCAGCAAAATTCTGGAATAAAAACATGGAGAAAAGTTTACTTTAGTAAGGAAACTTACATTGAAGCTTATTTTTAAAGCAATTGAAAAATAACGGCATGAGCTACTCGTTGGTATAATTATCCCTAAATAAGATTTAAAACCAGTAGGTAGAAATTATGAACTATTGATAGCATTATTCCTTAAATATATTCTCAAATCAGGCATAGCTTTCTTCAAATTTTCTAGTCCTATAAAAGGACAGATAAGGGAAAGAAACATTTTGATTGTCATAGAAATAATTGTATTGCTGCCCAGTAATGCCTTTAATAAAATACCCATTTAAGCAGGGGTGAAATCTACTTACCTTCCCAACCTGTTCGGAAGTGCACATGCCGTGCATGTCATGTGCGCGCACGGACCCTCTGCACATGCACAAACCCTTCTGTGCATGCACAGAGGGTAAAAAACAGGTTACTTCCTAGTTAAAACTAGGAAGTAATGACGACCAGGCGGTTGGGTGGAGCCTCGCACCGCCATTGGTACCAGTTCTCCAACCCTCCGGCCACCATCACTACCAGTTTGGCTGAACCAATCCAAACCGGGAGCATTTTACCCCTGCATTTAAGGAATTTAATGTCCATTTAAAGTATTTTAAAACTCAGACTTTTAGCACATATAAAGAATGGATCTGCTGAGCATCTAGTATATATTGCTTTTGAAATGTCTACACATTATGGATTCTTGCTCAGCTCCATCTCATATCGTATCATCTGGTACCGTATCTTTCTCCAAAAAAGTTCCAGTTGTACATAATGTGATTTCCAGTAAAAAACAACAACAACTAAGTGTTACTGGACAAAGACTCCTCCTTTTTGGCTCTCAACTATTATATATTTCATTTCAAGGTGTCTTCCAACCAGGAGTGTCTTCTTGAAAGATTCCTGCTTGCACAATACTTTGCTGCCATTATTCATCAGTCTTACATATTCAGATGACAGCTTCCAAAGCAGAAGGAACTACTGTGGTGCTGTGGTTTCCTCAGCAATGGAAATTCATTGGATGATCCTGAGCCACGCTTATCTCTTAGCTTATTCTATCGTGCAGGATATGTGAGAAAAAATGGAGGAGAAAGTAGCATCAATGTTCCCTTGAGCTTCTGGAGGAAAGCCATGAAAGAACACCAACGGTAATAAGAAAAGTAAGATGCCACATATATAAATTCATTTCACACAATATCCTTAAAATAGTTTTTTAATTAAGCCATTTTTGGTACTGGTACCATAAAAAAAAAAAATAGAAGCCTCTAGGCTGAGCTTGGTTCCCATTAGATGAAGAAATCACTTTTATTGACACCAGTTGGAAGGAGATTTGATACTGCCTTCTTCTGAGATATTTTCTACGCTTCCTAATCTAGTCTAAAAACTCAGGAATTTCCTGGTGGCATCTAATCCAAGTAACATGTAACTAGGCCTTACATTATTTACAGAGGTGGGTTTCAGAAGGTTCTGACCAGTTCTGGAGAACTGGTAGTGGAAATTTTGAGTAGTTCGGAGAACCGGTAGCAAAAATTCTGACTGGCCCCGTCCCCATCTATTCTCTGCCTCCCAAGTCCCAGCTGATTGGGAGGAAATGGGGATTTTGCAGTAACCTTCCCCTGGAGTGGGCTGGGAATGGAGATTTTACAGTATCCTTCCCCTGCCATTCCCACCAAGCCTTGCCCACCAAGCCATGCCACGCCCACCAAGCCATGCCCACAGAACCGGTAGTAAAAAAAAATTTTTTTTAACCACTGATTATTTTTTAGCTTCTGCAACTACGGAGTCAGGTCCATACAATCCATGAATCCACACAAAGCATATTAAACTTTTAAGGAAGACTGAAACTAAGTTTAGTCTGTGGCATAATGAAGAACTTAGGTTTGTAACTGACCTGGTTATGTTTTCTGAAGAGAATCTTATTGTGATAATTGTACAGTCAGAAAAAAAAAAGTTTTTCAAAATCAATAATCAGCATTATAAGAATTGGTAGAGTTAAGAACGTCCTCCTGCTGCTGCCTTTCTAATTTGTTTTGAGACAGAATCAATGTCCAACCTATTTAATTAGATATCAAATCACTGCTTTTTAAGGTGACGAGAAGCCCTCCAAGAACACCATCATGCTGAAAAGGGAAGCACTATATCCACAAGACCTTGTTTGGAGGTTCTAGTAGAGGAATGGCAGCTGTCATGGGCCCTTGACCAAAGAAGAATACCCTTCTTCTATCTGGGAAATCTGCAGTTTCAGGAGGACACACATGAGATGTGAGTGAGGAAGACGCCTGCTTAGCTAGCTATGTCAACCAAAGTAAATCCGACAATCAGTGAGATGACAGATGTTGCAGTCAAACTGCAGTCAGAGCTAAGGAGCATGAATTCAGTTATCTCAATAAAGTTATCATGACCACAACTAAGACGATACTAAACCTCCCAACATAAAATGTAAAGCAGGGTTGTTGTTCTTGTTTTGGAAGTTTATTATTTTGTGAGGTGACAATTACTGTGGAAAAGGATAACAACCTCTTGATATGACAGAAAAGAGCAGGGCAGAATTTTTGCAGGTGGTTATTTAGGGGGGATTATATTGATTTATTTTTATTGTTAAATGTTTTTAAGATGTTTCTTTACAAAATGAGAAAAAGCCCCAAAAGATCTTAGATTGGTTTAGATGCAGTTTTTAAAAAGGTCGGGGGGGGGGAGGAGAGGGGCTATTAAAAACTGATGTGTTTATTTATTCATTACATTTTATTTAGTACCATACGATTCCGAGAGACTCTGATTTTGGTTATTCTAACCCGGTGATAAAGCTGTGACACAAATATATACTAGCTTCAAGAATACAGTTTTGTACTACTGAAAATTAAAAAAAAAAAAAACCCTCACTTGAAGAATCAATAGTAGTGAGTTCATTACTGGATAACTGCTTTTTGACTGGATTCTGTAGCTAAAAGCAAGCAAAGCTTTTTTTGAAAACAAGAAGATGAAAGCTATTATTCGCTAATTGAATTGTTCATGAAGATGAAACATTAGTTTCTGTTGGAACACTGGCAAAACTATTGCAATGAGATTTACTTCCAATTATGGTTGGGTTGGGTTGAGTTGCTGAATGCTGTATTTCCCTTAAATTCTTACTGAATATGAGGGTGAAATGCATCCAGTTCAGTAAGAATTACTTTTGGAGAAATTTACAAAATATTGTGTTTAAAATCTTATGACATCCTCAACTTCCCTTGAAGTGGCCAAGTAACCGTTCCATTATTCTTCTCCATTATTTCCTGCATAGCCCCCATTAAGGTGAGTTGGGTTGAGACAATATGACTGGATATTGCCACTCAAGTGAGCTTCATGGCTGAGGGAGAACTCAAACCAGATTCCCCCTAGTCTTAATACAATGGTAACAGTGATTCTGCCCTTTGCTTTGGCATGTTGATTGCCTGTCTAGGACTGAAAAAGATAAACTCTGAACTACATTTAACTTGACCAATACTTGAAGAGTTCAGACAAATATCCCGTTGATAATTCCAACACTTGAAAAATTGCCCCCCTGGCAGACAGCCAACTCATGATAAAATCTCCAGCTATGGCTTATTAGAATCAGATCACCTTCTTGTAAATTCTGACTCACAGGAAACATTCATATTCTTAAAATGTAAATAAATTAATATATAATGGTCTTCTGGGTATTCACAGTTTCTTTTATAGTAATAACAATACATTTAAACAGTTGACCTGTGAAAAATGAATCGTAGACTTAGGAAATTATACAGCAATTCCTCTTTCAGAAATTATTTTTATGGAACCACAACAACACAAAAATTGGCAAACTTTAGGAAACTTGAGAGGAATATGGAGCTACGACCAATGTTACATGAAAATATTTCCAATCACACAGTGGACGCCTTGTTAACTTCTTTCACATTTGACCCAGAAGAGTTTTCAGATGTCTGAGGTAAATCTGGGGACATGAGGGAACAAGATTTGGAAATGCAGCATTCTACTAAATGGACAAATGCAAGATACAAGCCAAGGAGAAGTTCAGAAACACTTTACATATATGAACTACCTAGGATTCTTTACTATGCTGGGACCATGTAGATTTTATGATTTTAATTTACAGCTTCTTTGGCATAGTCATACACTCAGATTGCCCTGTGGATCAGTGGGGGATTTCAAATTTTTTTTACTACTGGTTCTGTGGGTGTGGCCTGGTGGGCATGTCATGGCTTGGTGGGCGGGGCTTGGTGGGCGTGGAATGGGAAGGATACTGTAAAATCTCCATTCCCTCCCCAATCCAGGGGAAGGTTACTGCAAAATCCCCATTTCCTCCCGATCAGCTGGGACTCGAGAGGCAGAAAATAGATGGGGGCGGGGCCAGTCAGAATTTTTACTACTGGTTCTCTGAACTACTCACAGTTTCTCCTACCGGTTCTCCAGAACTGGTCAGAACCTGCTGCAACCCATCTCTGCTGTGGATGTACAACAATTAGCATTTTCCTATTGTGGAACTGTTCTGCCCCAGCTACGGATCCCAAAGAACACAGCACACACAAAGTTTGTACAAAACTTAATTTACTAAAATAACTCAGTCTTTTTCAAAACAAAGGCTGTTAATAAACTTTCTTAACAGCCTACAAGAAACCGAAGATAAAGTAATCACAATCTTACTAAGGTTGGCAGAAAGCCCAGAAGCAATTTGCAGAGAATCCAGACGCAAAGTAGAGTGAACTAAAGTTGTTCCGTACAAATTGCGTCAGTCAGCGTTCCTCCTTAAATAGGCTAAGGGAGTGGCCAAATTAGCCCCAAGCCTTACTCTCAAGGAGACCTCCTCCTGAGGAGCCACTCCTGCCTTTTGGCCGCTTTGCGCGCCCGTGCATCAAGAAGAGGCTCCTCCTCTTCATCCTCTTCACTTAAAGGAGCTTCTGGAGGTTCTGAAGGCCCTGGCTGAATCCCTGCATCTGGCACCACATCTTTTCCAGCCTCCTCATTGTCTGACTCGAGTGCCAACTGCACAGGCTGCTGGCGCAACATCACACCAGCCTCCTCGCTGTCAGAATCAGCTACAATCCACACAGGCCGCTGACGGGCCACAATAGGAACTCACTGTCCTGGAACATGTTACCCTTAACATCAATATAAAGATGGAATGAAGTTTAACAAGTGCAGCAATAATATTTTACATGGCTGTTCTCCACCGAATACTTTATATGGTATTCCTCAACTTAACAACAGTTCACTTCAAAATTACAATAGCACTGAAAAAAGTGACTTATGACCGTTTTTTACACTCACAACCTTTGTAGCATCCCCATCATTGTGTGATCAAAATTCAGATGCTTGGCAACTGACTCATACTTATGACCGTTGCAGTGTCCAAAGGTCATGTGATCACCTTTTGCAACCTTTGGACGAGCAAAATCAATGTGGAAGTCAGACTGATTTAACAGCTGTATTACTAACTTATCAATTGTGGCGATTCACTTAACAACTCTGGCAAGAAAGGTCATAAAACAGGGCAAAACTCACTTAAGAAATGTCTCACTTAACAAAAAATTTGGGCTCAATTGTAGTCGTAAGTCGAGGACTACCTGCACTTGAATTCTTAGGAATAGGAGACTAGCTTCAGTCATACAAAAACCTAGCAAGCAATAGAAGAATATGTTTTATTTAATATTTAAAGAGAACATTATTGTTAGGATTCAAAAAAGTTCCTGGAAATTTACCAATAAAATTGGATTTTATCTGACTCTAAAATATTTATTTATTCATCTAATCTTACCAATCCAAGGATTATTAAAATGGAATTAAATATTCCAATAAACTTGAAAGAATGTCTGTATAACACACAAAAAAAGATTTATTTTTCCTGATTAAGTAGTTCCTGAATAATGCTCTGGATCTTTAAGTTGTATATGTATTTGTATATTGTGTTGTATAACACTTGCTGTCTAATTATCAATTCTAGATATTGATCAGAGATCTGGGTATGTCTGAGTTTTTAAGAGGCATTATGTTGCTGACATGGTTGTTGCATCATGCCTTGAAAGCAAGCAAAGTCTAATCAGTTGACTTGATCTGTAAGAAAAAGATGGTTAGCCATTCTTGTTATCCTTTGAGTATACTACTTCATATTTTCTTCCTATATATAGGAATAAAACTGTACAACATAAACATACCTTTGAATAAAATGCTGAATATATCTGTAAATCTATTTTGTCTTATTTTATAACCAAACTATTAGGCAGAAGAATGTCCCAAAGATGCTTTTTCAAGAGGCAACTGAACTTTCTGGTTTTTCTTTCAAGACATTTCGCTTCTCATCCAAGAAGCTTCTTTATCTCTGACTGGATAAGAAGCGAAACGTCTTCGAAGAAAAACAAGAAAATCCAGTTGCCTCTTGAAAAAGCACCTTTGGGACAACCATGACCTGAATGACTGAGAGTCTCCATAGACATTTAGATAGAAGAATATGTTCAAAGGCTATGAAAAATGATGAAAGTTCTGTGCGTAAAGAATGTAGAGAATTATTAATTAGATGCTGGATACTGAGACAATAATGTATGAGATGATTTTAGTTAATCCTAAAAGGAAAACAAATTTAACTCATTAAGAGGAAAAAAGTGCTGGGATTAATGGCAGCTTTGAGCTCTTCTATGTTCTCTTATGATCCTTAAATATTTCGGAAACACGTGTTGTAGTCCGCCAGCAGCCTGCGGAGCTGGCAGCGGAGTCAGACAGCGATGAGGCTGAGGAAGAACATGGGCCAGTCCTGGAGACTGGGGAAGGCCCGGATGATGGCTCTGCGTCAGAAGCAGAGATGGGGCCAGGGCCATCAGGGAGGGATGTGCAGACTTCAGAGCCTCCAGAGGCTGACAGTAGAGAGGCAGAGGAACAGGAGGAGCCTGTTCCTAGTGCACGTATGAGAAGAGCTGCCAGAAGGCAGCAGCAGATAAAGCAGAGAGGACGATTTGGGAATAGGGCCAAGAGATGATTGCCCACCCCCAATAAGGCTTAAAAGACCAGCAACGGCTCTTGGCCTCTTTGCCGGAAAACAACGTTGAGAGAATTGCTTCTTGTTTCACTGTATTCATTTCTTGTCAGTGTCTTCTGCTTCTGAACATTTGCCAAGAAAAGCCTTTGGCAGTTTGTCTAATTATCCCAAGGTTGATGATAAACTGGGGAATGGGGTTTTGAAGAATTTGCTTAGTTTGGACTATGCTGAGAATGAGTTAATTCTCAGTTGTTCTAACAAAGTCTGTTTGTTTTCGAACTGTTTGTATTTAATACTGGTCCTGGTAACTGACCCAGATTGAATCCTGCAACTTTCAGATTAGTTTACTTGATAATCAGCAATACATCAACCTACCACATATCATTCTATATTTTAAGAACTATTAAATGGAATTAAGAAAAAGCAGATCTTAGATTTCGTTCCAGACAGAAGCTGAAATATTTTTTTTAAAGCAAAGTGAATGGGACCTAAAGAGAATTCAATTAACTTTTTTAAAAATAATTCATTCTGTTCCCCATCAGAAATTTAGGATTTCAGTTCCTATCAGTTTCTATCATACATCCAATGATAAAAGGCTACAGTTTGTAGCCTAAAGAAGTTACCATACTGAATATTGTTGGAAATAGAAAGTGTAACTGGGAGCATAGAGGATACCTACCAAGGGAAATTATTGTAGAAACACTGCCATTTCTGGATTAGATTGTGGAAAAATGTGCTAAATATTGCCTAGTTACTATCCAGGATGTGTGTAAGACAATATGCCCTAAATCTGCTTTCCAGCATGTGGTGCTTCCAGTATGAATAAGCTTTCTGATAAAACTAACATATTATGATAACCTTCTTTTCCTTGCGCACAGATGGAAATACATTTTCATACCTGTGCTGAAATGAACGATGTTCCAAATAGCAATAAAATAAGTAAGCAAAAATGGTGATAGGGTAAAAAAAAAAATCAATATTTGCCTTTTGAAGACTATCAAAACTGAACAGAACAGAAAATGTATTGGCAAAATGATTGGATACAAAAGCAAAATTCATGTCCACAAAGGAAACAGACTTTCTGCATGGCTTGCCTTTTATTTCAAATTATTCATGAAAGTCAACTCAACAAAGTTCCTTAAAAAGAAGTTGGACAAAGTATAACTCCTTAATATCTTGAACTCTGCACTTTTTGCTCATTTATAAATGAACAAATTTCCCACAACTGAACTGAGAGAAGGAAGGAGAGAGAGAGAAAGAGAGAGAGAGAAAGAGAGAAAGAGAGAGAGAGAGGGAGGAGGGAGGGAAGGGAGGAAGGGAAGGGAAGAGAAATATTCATTTCACAAGAGTTCTCTCCATAATAGTAGTGCTTGTACATACATAGTGTTGCCCAGAGGTGGGTTTCAGCAGGTTCTGACCAGTTCTGGAGAATCGATAGCGGAAATTATGAGTAGTTCGGAAAACCGGTAAATACCACCTCTGATTGGCCCCACCCCCATGTATTCTCTGCCTCCCACAATCCAGCAGATTGGGAGGAAATGGGGATTTTGCACAATCCTTCTCCTGGAGTGGGGTGGGAATGGAGATTTTGCAGTATCCTTCCCCTAGAGTGGGGTGGGAATGGAGATTTTACAGTATCCTTCCCCTGCCACGCCCACCAAGCCATGCCCACCAAGCCATGCCACGCCCACTGAGCCACACCCACAGAACCGGTAGTAAAAAAATTTGAAACCTACCACTGGTGTTGGCACATTACACTGCAGCAGATGCGTCATGTGCAGGCCACGCCCACACCAGCTCCGCGAATCAGAAAAACGTCACGAAATGTCATGTGACGACATGACGACATGAGTTTGACACCTGTGCTATAGAATTTTTTTTTTCTTTTTCTTCCTTTCACTTGCATTAAGTATAGTACTGCATATAATGTCTATCAGTATAATGTATAATTACTTACTATACAGTATAATGTGACTTCATTGTGCCAGAGAGAACTACAAAGCTTTTAGTGCCCTGATGGGAAAGCTTGGATGGTTAATGGAAAAGGAGGGCTCAGATATCCAACCATTAGGGATTCAGCTGTATTGTTGTTCCCGTTTGCCGAGATGGGTGGCAAACAAATTTAATAATAATAAATAAATTATTAACACTATTCCAACAAACTATCTTTCTGCAAACTTATTTGTCAATAAGTCCGAAGGGCACAAAACAAAAGAATTTTAAAGTGAAGCAATTGAAGAGCCAAAGCCTTTACAGTTAAAGGAAAGGATTTCTAAATAGGGAATATAAGTTATAAACCTTGCAATGATTTGAAAATGTCCCTAGGTATGATTAGGCATGCATGGATGCAAATATGATTTGCATTCATGTTCACTAACTTTATCTATTATTAGTAAGAACTGCTAAATATTAACTACCAGAGGAGGTGGAAGTATCTCACTTGTTTCCATGGACAAAGATAACAGGCAATACAAAAGAGACTTTAAAAAGAGAATAAAGTTCATTAATAAAAAATTAAAATTTCATCAATCTTAGTGCAGCTTGCCAGGGAAGAGATGAAAATGAGTTTTGAAAAATCCTCAACAATAGGAAACAACATGAATAATAAAATAAGAACCAGTTTGAGCTAGAGGTTAAGGCACAAGACTAGAAACAAGTGGATTGTGAGTTCTAGTCCCATTTTAGGCACAAAAAGCTGCCTGACTGACTTTGGACCAGTGATTCTCTTGATCCAAAGGGTTGCAGGGTTGTTATTGTGCAGAGTTGTTATTGTGAAAAAATAGAGGGAGGAAGTAGCTTTATGTATATTCCCTGCTGAGTAATTTATAAAAATAATAAAGACAACAAACACCTAAAAAAAGCAGTAATGGCAATCACTATAGTTAGTATCACCTAGATTCATGGATTAAGACTGTAATTCCTGTAATTTCTAACTAGCATGTTAGTTGGACATTCTGGAAATTGCTGTTGGTGTTGGAGATCACTTTAAAAGCCCTGTATGACATAAGAAGGGACGCAGTGGGTCAGTGGCTAAGATGCTGAGCTTGTCGGCAGTTCAACGGTTCGAATCCCTAGTGCCGCGTAACAGGGTGAGCTCGCGTTACTTGTCCCAGCTTCTGCCAACCTAGCAGTTTGAAAGCACGTAAAAAATGCAAGTAGAAAAATAGGGACCACCTTTGGTGGGAAGGTAACAGCGTTTCCTGCGCCTTTGGCGTTTAGTCATGCTGGCCACGTGACCACAGAGATGTCTTTGGACAGTGCTGGGTCTTCGGCTTTGAAACGGAGATGAGCACTGCCCCCTAGAGTCGGGAACGACTAGCATATATATGCAAAGGGAACCTTTACCTTTACCTTTATGACATAGGGCCAGGTTATCTGAGAAGTGTCTCATCCCAATGGGAGTGGCCTGTCCCACCTATACCGGCAGAGGCGGCTTACTGCAAACCATGTCTGTCAAAGAATTCCAGCTGGCGGGATCCAGAAAAGCCTTCTCTGCTGTGGCTCCTACAATCTTGTCCGCAGAGATGAGATATGCTCCCACCCTCCTGGCTTTCCATAAAAGCCTGAAGACCTGGCTCAGCCAGTTGATTTGGGGCCGCAATGGAAGAATATCATGTTGGAGGTGGTTGATGAAACAATAGAAGTTCCTCCTCCCACCCATCCTGCTCTTTCCCTCCCCTTTTATTATTGTCATTGTTATTAGAAATATTTATTTTTATTGTTTTATTGCTTTTAGTGTTGTAATCCACCCAGAGTTGCCTGTGGTAAAATGGGCATAAATACATTTAATTAAAAACAAACAAACAAGTATTTCTCAAACTTGGCAACTTTAAGATGGATGGACTTCAACTCCCAGAGATGGCTGGGGAATTCTGGGAGATTTTTATTTATTTAAGAAAATTTACATGGCTGAATAATTGAAGCCCATAGCATGTTAAAGCTGCTAACTTTGAGAAACGCTGTTATGCAATAATCTGTATAAACTGTGTGTTCTGCCTTTCTATTCACTGAATGCCCAAGATGGCTAGCAATATAAAAATACAGAAAGACAAAAGGAAGTGTGTTATCTGAAAAAACATATTAATATATACAAACACAATATAAATGTGATTCCATTCATTAATATTAATCACTTGGCCAGAAAGAGTTTCTGGAAAATATGGATCTTATCTACTTGCTCAGCAAGCACTGAGCAAATGCAATTTTGGAGGAAATTTATTCCATACAGGAGAATTCCAACTCCTGTGAGCCAATAAATGAGCTGCTAATACATATGCACTCTGATGTATTTCCGTATGCACGCAGATGTATTTTTGATTTATATTAGCAGTTCCTGATCCATCTAGTGATACATAGATTTCTTCTGTGCAGCTTTCTCTGGTTTAACAGTGGCTCTAGTCAACCACAAAGAGTTCCTTCCTATAATATTTCAGGAGCTTAATGAGATTCAAGGGCTAAGGAGGGGTTAGAAAAATACAACCCTATAAAGCATTCAAGTGTGCATGTGAGACAGAAATTATGTAAATAGTATGCAGCATCTCCTAGGAATTGGGAAGAAATTGCAGCAATCAAATGGAAAACAGGAAAACCATATGCCTACTGTCTCCTGTGGTGTAAATCACCCTGAAACATGAGCCTAGGCCAATATATACACCAGTAAGGGAGATCGGCAAAGCCAAAATAAACATGCCAAACTTCAGTACAAACGGGAACACCAAGTCTTAATTTCCATCAGCATATGCAGTGCATTACTTCCCTTAAACTGGCCATCTTCATGATTGACTTATCCCAAACCTAAGGTGGTTGTCGCTGGTTTTTTTAATGCTCTTAAAATTCATATTTCCAGTGCAGCAATTCAAGAAAAAGAACAAATCAAACAGACTTCTAAAGTTTGGGACACTAGTAGAAATTCCATAAGGCCCTTACCTTAGCACCATGATGGTGAACCAGGGGTGAAATCCAGCAGGTTCTGACAGGTTTTGGAGAACCGGTAGTGGAAATTTTGAGCAGTTCGGAGAACTGGTAGCGGAAATTTTGAGTAGTTCAGAGAACCGGCAAATACCACCTCTGGCTGGCCGCCGAGTGGGGTGGGAATGGAGATTTTGCAATATCCTTCCCCCAGGAGTGGGGAGGGAATGGGGATTTTGCAGTATCCTTCCCCTGCCATGCCCACCAAGCCACGCCTGGAAACCGGAAGAGCAGCCACCCAGTGCACATGCTCATGCCGGGAAAATGATCTTCCTATTTCTGGTGTGCATGTGCGCGCAAAGACCAGCTGGCTGGTGCGCATGCACATGCCAGAAGCCAGAAGATCATCTTCCCAGTGGACGCATGCACACCGGACGGCTGCTCTTCCAGTTACCGGCATGCGCATGCCGGTAACTGGCCAGCTGCTCTTTGCTCACACAAGCATACCAGAAACAGGAAGATCATTTTCCCGACACAAGCATGCACACTGAGTGGCTGCTCTTCCGTTTCCGGCACGCACACACTCCCGTTTCAGCAGTCGGTGCCGAAAAGATTCGCCAACACTGCCCCAACAGGTTGATATAGGGAGAGAGGAACTGGGGTTTCTGTGGGAGCTACTCAAGTTTCAAAAGCTTCACTCAGGAGAGGGAAAAAAAAAATAGTCCAGAAGACATCTCTCAAACCTTACCTTTAACTCCTCCAATGAATGAATAAATAGATTGCCTTCTGGAGTTGTGGGTGCTCCATCACTGGAGATTTTCAAAAACTGACTGGACAACCATTTGACCAGGATAGTATAAAATATCCTGCCTTTAGCAGAGGATTGGACTAGAACAGTGATGGCTAACCTTTTTCCATTATGTGCCAAAAGCGGGGGTAGGGCGGGGGGGGAGTCACGTGCGTGCGTGCCCACACCCATAATTCAATGTGCCCCGCCCCCCGTGCATGTGCGCACAACCCCCTGTTCTCCCCCCACTTTTGGCATGTGATGGCACAATGAGCCCGGTAGGCCCATTTTTTGCCCTCCCCAGGCTCCAAAGGCTTTCTAGGAGCCTGGAGAGGGCAAAAATGACCTTCCTCACCCCCCCCCGGAGATCCTCCGGATGCCGGAAACAGCCCATTTCCTGACTTCCAGTGGGCCTGGAAGGCCCGAAAATCAGTTGGTTGGAGTGTGCATGTGCCCTGGAGCTGAGCTAGGGCAACGCTTGTGTGCCCACAGATATGGCTCTGCGTGCCACCTGTGGCACGCGTGCTATAGGTTCGCCATCACGGGACTAGAAGATCTCCAAAGTCCCTTCCAAGCCCAGAATACTATGAAACATCTAAATAGCTTTTTCCAGCCCTCCAATGGTTTGGAATTCTAGGATTTTGTGGTCCCAACTCCTCTAGAGCATATCAGATTTGAAAAGATACTTATTCACTAAATCCTAATATTGACTCTATTTTTGTTCTTTCTTAGGGAAATAATTTTTACAAAGGGTGTCTATCCATTAGCATGATAATTCTCCAGAAACATAGCACAGGATCAAATTGGTGTGGTGGGAGAAGCTGGTTTAAAAAAAAAAAAATCAAAATTGAGTCAATCCAGTCGGGTATAATAGAATAATATTTCTTATTACTGTTAGTTCTCCAGTGAATTGCTCTGAATCACTAACCAAGTAGAATACTTACAACACTCAAACAAATAAAAGACTCTGATGATAGCATAGGAAGGATATAACCATTCAAAGACTACTATTCCAGTATAACCCTAAACTATTTGAAAAAGAGGAATGTTATAGTTTGATGCTGTAAATACATAATTTGAGTGCCATATTTGTATTTCCGTGCTAAAATGTTTTAGAAATAGGGGTCATACAACCTGAGTTTCTCTCTAGAACAGTGGTCCCCAACCTTTGCGGCCTGGCGGGCTGACTAAAAGGGGGACAGGGGAACCGGACCACATGAGTGGTGGGCTGGTGCGCACGCGTGCAGATCCACTTGCACGAGTTGGTTGGTGCACATGCGTGTGCGCACCAGCCCACCGCTTGCAAAAGTGGAGCTGCATGTGCACTCCGACCTGCCTCTTGTGCGGCCCAGTTCCGAATAGGATCTGGGTAGTAGCCAGTAGTAGCCCACAACCCAAAGGTTGGGGACCCCTGCTCTAGAAACTAGATCAAAGAAGGATAAAAATGAAAGGGGACCATTGATGATTAACAGAGTTTATGTGGCATCTAGTTAATGTTGACTCTTACCAACTGCATGAATTTGATTATATTTGTCCAATGAATTCTGTAATTATGTTCATCCACCTTCTGCTGGTCAGTCTTGTCTTATATTTCTTTAATATATTAGTTAACATGTTGATTAAATATTCTTGTAAATCAAACTAGTCTAAGTAGATTTTTTTTTAAAAAAACAAAAACCACTCAGCTCAAAATTCATATACACAAAAGAAAAGTCATTAGGTTTTTTTCTGATTTGTTTTTTAAACAAAGTGATTGGTTATTGTAATAGCTCTACTTGGAAAGAAACAGTGGAAGAAACTCTTAAAAAGGTTACCAAGAATGATGGAAAGAACATCAAGTAGAAAGGGTTTATAGATTACTTCACTCTATCTTTTTTCTTGCTCAATGTCACTGATAAAACTATGAGTTCCATTGATTGAGACTTCTATAGTAATTTGTGCTGTACAGTGGTTGACCTTGATATACATTTGGAGAGATAATCTCTCAAGTTTTTAAAGTCTGTTGCTTTTCTCAGGCACTGATAGAGTGCACCATATTACGCTACAAGTACTGCCGTTAATTAATTTATGTAAATCAGTGTGATACGATCCCTGATTAATATCTTCTTTGCATTATTAATTTTGAGTGTTTTAAGAGAGTGACTGGAACAGTTGTTGAGTCTGCTTTCAATGGATTCATATATAAAACCCAGGCTCAGCAGTTTCAACCTCGATCCCAGTTACATAAATATAAAAATGCATCTATTCACACTTTCTGTCATCATCAATGAAAACAAGAATCTATTTCAAATTCAATGCTCATTTTGATTAGCACTAAGGATTATAGCCATTCTAATAATAACAATCAAACCTACAAGATATAAAATCTTGTAGGTTTATAAAATCAACCGTACAATTTTTATTCTGTGCTGCTGAGTATTCTTTTCCTCTGTTGTGATCCACAGAATTTAAAGAAAAAAGAAGCACATATTGTACAATTGTCTTCTATTATCCAACATTAAACAATACTTGATGCATAAGCTGCATTGTGGCAATACAGAATAAGTCAATGGAGAAGTATTTATGAATCATTCAGTGATGATATTTGCTTAATTTTGGTTTAATGTGTTGGATAAATTCAGCCAAATGTGATTTGAGGAAATGATGTCTAAGGCACCTAAGGAAACCAAATTTTCACCAAATTTGGTGATTTTGCATCTGTACCATAATTATTTATGGTACCAAATTACATTGGCTAGCTGGGATTTCTTTAACAACTACAGTACATAGCGGTCAATACAATATGATGTACAGTATCTCCTGTTAAACCTAGCTAAACCAACGACCAAAAATGATTACAGTTTAAACATTTGCAAGATTATTAAGCTTCATGAGATACTACCTTGTGCCTTCAGATTCCCCCCTCCCCCACAAATTCTATTTTTTTGTCGATAAACTCAAAACTTAGGGAAAAAATAATAAAAATAATATAAAAAAATAATAAAAATAAAAAATAAATAAAAAATAAAATAAAAAATAATAAAAACACAGAATTACGTACTTACTTTTATGAGCTGAAATTTAGGGAGGGTTCTTTTCTTATATGGAAACAAAAATCACATATCCTGCATATACCCTTAAAATCATATGTGCAGATTTGTATATCCCCTACTCCACCCAAAAAAGTTAAGTGCTCTATCTTTCCAGGTTTGTTGAAGCCATTAAGGATCCTTCTGAGTTCAGGAATTAAACATAGCTATATTCCTTGATTTTCTAGGGCTATATTAACAACTTAACATAGCACTATCTATCTGCTGTAAAAAGTTAGATGAAGGAGGCCTAAACAATAGAGTGAGTTGCTCCAGTTTTGCTGACATGGAACTTCTGCACGTTATGTTTGTGAAGATATATTTTAAGAAAACAAATAATTTATAGGATCACAGATCACATTATAATTACAGAATGACTTCTAAACGATTAGTTAAAAATATGCCTATATGCACCTCCAAATCAACTCAATATTAGATTGACTTGTTCTCCTGCTGCTATGCCTGTATCTGTCAGCATTATGGACACTGAAAAAAATATTGCATGCTTCCCATCATTTTCAGATGAAATTATACAGCAGTTTCACGGAGATCCTGATAGCAATAAACAACTTCACATTTCAGCAAAATCACTGATGGGAACCAATGGTGAGTAGCTGAATCTCCCAAACAGTTCCATTTAAGATTAGCTATGGCTGTGGAAATTAAGTTGAGACCCATAATTTCTTAAGAGAGAAATGTCAGTTATATCAAAAACCAATAGACACTCAGTTTAAAGACTGAGAAGCGCAGAGCAAAACATTTGTTAAACCACAAAAAGGACAGGAGGAAGAAGCACCATAATTAAACCACAGTGGATATTAAAAAAAAGAAAGTATATCTTTGTATTGACAGGCAGCAATCAACTTCTGAATTCGCAATCAAGATTCTTATCTAGATGAGCAATGTCCTTTGTTTGACAGGTTTAAGTCAAATACAGACTCGGAAAACCTTGCAAGATCTGCCAAGCAGAATATGCAGGAAATTCTGCTTGTTAGCTTTGATCCAGTGACCCTGATACCACATTTCATTTGGTGCTGAATCCAGTCCTGTTTGGATCAGAGGTAATTTATAGACCGCTAAACACACTCGTGCTTCCAGTTAGGATTCAGTGGCTTCTTCGTGGATATTTCTAATATCGCTCTCCTGCTCCGATGGCTTTCAACAAGCTTTAATTAATGAGACACTCCTGATTAATTCACAAGGCTGTTCAATCTAATTCATTCCAAGTTGAAACATATACATAGTTGAGGAAATCAAAGCATCCACCATTCTAAGAATCGAACACATATCGCAACCAGCTTGAACAAACAAAAGTGGTCCCAAGGTGAATCGGAAGGTCATAGATCTTTATAACGACATAGGAAAACAGTCTGTATCGTGAAACCATTACAGCCCTTAATAGACATGTTGTTAAAGCCATATTTATGAGCAATAATATTTTTATATAAATTGCTCCTTGCAACCGTGCATTTCTCTTCTAACTTCTGGATATTTATTGAAATCATCAAGGTTCTTAAAAAGGTAAAGGTTCCCCTCGCACATATGTGCTAGTCATTCCCGACTCTAGGGGGCGGTGCTCATCTCCATTTCAAAGCTGAAGAGCCAGCGCTATCCGAAGACAACTCCGTGGTCATGTGGCCAGCATCACTAAACACCAAAGGCGCACGGAACACTGTTACCTTCCCATCAAAGGTGGTCCCTATTTTTCTACTTGCATTTTTTACCTGCTTTCGAACTGCTAGGTTGGCAGAAGCTAGGACAAGTAACGGGAGCTCACCCAGTTATGCGGCACTAGGGATTCGAACCGCTGAACTGCCGACCTTTCGATCGACAAGCTCAGCGTCTTAGCCACTGAGCCATCATGTCCCTTAGCAAGGTTCTTAGGAGGTGAATAATTGATACCCAACTCATGCTTACAGTTTGTAGAAATAGTTTCTAGCAACTCATTCCGTGATGTTGTATGTGAACCTTTTGTATCAAGACTCACTTTATTAGCTTGCCTAGAACCCAATTACAATTCCTCCTCTCCATCCAAGGAGCCATGGCAATGCCATCAGCAAATTTATTGCAATTCCATTCTGTGTGAAAGAAAGTAGTCTTTTTGCCATTATTAACCTGCACCCTTTCTTGTCTCGGGAGAACATGTGTTAGTGCTTTTGCTCTTTTCATCTTAAAACAAATTTCTCAGGATATTCTTGGGAAAGGAATGACACCAATTGAATTGGCTGGAGTACTTGCATTTTAGTCCTATGAGGCCAGACACTGATAACAGCTACACTTACAGTCGTATATGGATTGGAGGGGGGGGGGAGGATCTAGCTAACTGAAATAAAACTTTGTACTGAATTGTAATATTTTACATAAAATGGGAGAACCTCGCAGCCATTTTTTTGTGTTGTTTAAAATGTAATTGCTACTATCCAATGTTGCATTTGCTTTTAATTCATCTGTATATCCCATGTCTATATAAATCTACCTGCTTAGGAAAATATCTAAGGGTGGCTTATTTCATAATAAATTGGAGAGCCCATCAGGCTTCCTTAACCAATGTTATCTGAAACACTGTTGGAGAATGTCAAGTTGAAGGCTAAAAGAAAACACTACAACAGCATTTGCAGGTTCAAAGTAGACAGGTAATAATAAAGGACATAATAAACTCTATATTACACTTTATACCTGAATAGACCACAACATGACTTAGGGATTAATTTTTCTGTAAGTATTGCGGATTGCCATGAAGAACGACCAAACCGCAGCTTTCTGGAGCAGAAAATGAAGTGTCATACTCTTTTTTTTTTAATAATAGTAATAATCTATATTCTGACTCTGTTTGGGGAGAGAAGGAGAGAGAATATATATAGTAGGAAGAAAATATCTAAATAAGGATCTTCCATAAAATGTTTGTCTGATGAAAATGAATCACAATTAGAATAACAGAGTTGGAAGGGGCCTTGGAGGTCTAATAGTCCAACCCCCTGCTTAGGCAGGAAACCCTACACCATTTCAGACAAATGGTTATCCAACATCTTCTTAAAAACGTCCAGTGTTGGAGCATTCGCAACCTCTGGAGGCAAGTTGTTTCACTGATTAATTGTTCTAACTGTCAGGAAATTTCTCCTTAGTTCTAAGTTGCTTCTCTCCTTAATTAGTTTCCACCCATTGCTTGTTGTCCTAACCTAGATGCTTTGGAGAATAACTTGATTCCCTTGGTAGCCCCTGAGATATTGGACCACTGCTATCATGTCTCCCCTAATCCTTTTCATTAAACTAGACACAACCAGTTCCTATTGGACGCAGTGACTCAGTGGCTAAGAGGCTGAGCTTGTTGATCGAAAGTTCGGCAGTTCAGCGGTTCAAATCCCTAGTGCCGCGTAACAGGGTGAGCTCCCGTTACTTGTCCCAGCTTCTGCCAATCTAGCAGTTTGAAAGCACCTAAAAAATGCAAGTAGAAAAATAGGGACCACCTTTGGTGGGAAGGTAACAGTGTTCCGTGTGCCTTTGGCATTTAGTCATGCCGGCCACATGGCCACAGAGACGTCTTTGGACAGTGCTGGCTCTTCGGTTTTGAAATGGAGATGAGCACCACTCCCTAGAGTCGGGAACGACTAGCACATGTGTGTGAGGGAAACCTTTACCTTTTTACCCAGTTCCTATAACCATTCATATGTTATAGCCTCCAGTCTAATCATCTTTGTTGCTCTTCTCTGCACTCTTTCTAGAATCTCAACATATTTTTTACATCGTGGCGACCAAAACGGAATGCAGTGTTCCAAGTGTGGCCTTACCAATTATAAATTGGTATTAACACTTTATAAAGTGGTATTAACACTTCACGTGATATTGTTTCTATCCCTCTATTTATGCAGCCAAGAACTGTGTTGGCTTTTTTGGCAGTTGCTGCCCACTGCTGGCTCATATTTAAATGGTTGTCCACTAGGACTCCAAGATCCCTCTCACGGTTACTACTATTGAGCAAGGTACCACATATACGGTCCTATGCATTTTGTTTTTCTTGTCTAAATGTAGAACCTTACTTTTTTCACCATTGAATTTCATTTTGTTAGATAGCGCCCAATGTTCAAGTCTGTCAAGATCCATCTGTATCTTAAGCCTATCTTCTGGAGTGTTGGCTATTCCTGCCAGTTTGATATCATCTGAAATATCATCTATCCCCTCGTCCAAGTCATTGATAAAGATGTTGAAGAGTACTGGGCCTAAAACAGAGCCTTGGGGTACTCCACTGCATACTTCCCTCCATGTATATGCAGTTCCATTGAGGACTACACGTTGAGTACGGTTGGTCAGCCATTACAAATCTATCTGGGGTGATGCTGTCTAACCCACATTTTTCTACTTTATCTTGTTGTTGTTGTTAATTGTGAAGTCATGTCCGACCCATCGCAACCCCATGGACAACATTCCTCCAGACCTTCCTGTCCTCTACCATCCTCTGGAGTCCCTTTAAGCTCACACCTTTCTAGTAGTAGGTTATGATCTACTTTATCTAATGCCTTACTGAAGTCCAAGTAAATTATATTGACAGTATTCCTCTGGTCCACTAATTTTGTCACTTTGTCAAAGAATGCAATAAGATTAATCTGGCATGATCTGTTTTTGACCATTGTTTTGTTTTTGACCATTGTTCCAATCTATATTCATTTCCAGATATAAGGGAAAACATAACAATGAATTCTTAAAGACTTCAAAAAGCTAGCATCAAAGTTTTAGGTAACAAATAGGCATTCAAATAAAAAACAGTAACCTTTCACCAACACTCCTAAAAACTGATATGGAGCTATAATGCATTTTAGGGCTGTTTTTTTTTTTAAAAAAAAAAAATCTATTAATTATAAAGAAGAAATGAGAAAGGACAGAGTAATAAGAACCAATGTTAATTCTGGCTAAGAATATCCATGCCTTCAAGCCAACTTGAGAAATATTTGGTTTTTAAATATCTATCAGTAAACTGTACCTGTTTTTATTTGCAACATTTCATAATGTACAAAACCGCTATAAGTAACCTTCCCTTATTTTAATGCAAATTCCCTGGATAACATTAAAATAATGATTCATACATAACAACCATACTGATTACAAAGTTTGTGCTAGTGCTACATATTTTATCAGCCAGGATTAAAATAATCATATCAATAACAAACCACATCAGCACATCAAAGCCAGGCTGGAGATCAAAGCAAGGTTTTAAAGGGCTTTTTGGAAACCCAGGAGAAAAGACTCTGGAGGATGCTGTCCCAGAGAATGGGGTTACCATGGAGAAGATACATTTCCTTGGTCCTGTAAAATAATAACGTTTAATTGAAATAACCTGGTGCATACCCTCTCTACAGTGGTGGGATTCAAATAATTTAACAACCGGTTCTCTGCCCTAATGAGTGGCTGGGTGGGCGTGGCCATGATGGGCGTGGCCAGGGGGTATGACAGGCAGCACTCGGCCTCCTGCACACACACCCAGGAACAAAAGCGGGTCGCAAGGGGGATGCGCCATACTCCTCGGTGCCCCATTTTGAGCCTAGGAGGCCTCCCTGCACTTACCTAGGAGCCAAAATGGAGTGTGTGAGATTCCTGGAAGGGGCAGAGCCAGCCAGAAATTTAACTACCGGTTCGCCCAAACTGGCTGAATTCCACCACTGCCTCTCTACTGGAACAGTCCAGGTAGGCAGAAACAGTTGGAGACAGGCCCTATACTGTACCACAAAGGGCTTTACAGGTAATGACCACCATCATGAATTGCACCCAAAAACCAACTGGCAAGCAGGCTGGTAGTAGCAGTGACACAAGGACTAAGAAGCTCCATGACTGCTCATAACATTGCATTTTGTATCAACCAGGGCTTCCAGATGATGTTCAAGGGCAGCTCCATGTAGAACACATTGCAATAATATAGTCCTAAGGTGAGAGTCTAATAACACTTGAAAAGTATGTGAAACGGTCCCGGCCAGACTTCTTCTGATTTTTGGCTACCTAGACTAACAATAAGAAGCACTAGCCTTAGCTGGGTCCATTGCAAGGTATCACAGGTATTGCATTTTTAACACATCTGTATAAGGTTCTAGTGAACCAGACAATTAGTTCATTCCATTTCAATTTTAATGAAACTACAACCTGTCCAGTACTTTCTGGACCACTAGTTAGTTAGTTAGTTAGTTAGTTAGTTAGTTAGTTAGTTAGTTAGTTTGTTTATTTATTTATTTATTTATTATTTATTTATTTATTTATTTATTTATTTATTTATTTATTTATTTATTTATTTATTTATTTATTTATATGCCACCCTTCTCCGGAGACTCAGGGCGGCTTACAATGCGTTAAGCAATAGCCTTCATACTTTTGTATATTTTATACAAAGTCAGCTTATTGCCCCCACAAACCAGGTCCTCATTTTACCTACCTTAGAAAGGATGGAAGGCTGAGTCAACCTTGAGCCTGGTGAGATTTGAACTTGCAGTTGCAAGGACTTTCAGGGTCTAGACTTATATTCATTTTGACCATTGAAAAATAGCCAAGTATTCAGCAACTCAGAAATGTGGGAGGAAAAGGCATAGAATATTGAACCATAAAACATTGACCATATATAGGCTTCAATTGCTATTTAGTGCAATAAGTAGGTCTTATTGTGTATAATGAATTTGGTTTAGTTTTTGTCTAGTAAGGAATCTACCCCACCCAAGTTCTATTTGAGAGTCTATTGTCAATTAAGTTAACAAAGGGTTGAGTATCTGGAGAGCCTAGATATACAGCCACACTGAGATGAAATGTGACAATTGACTACTGATAAAATTGGCATTTCCATGACCTTATTCATATTACTATTGTGAATATATAGAGGGGGAAAAAAAGGGGGGGAACCTAATCGAGATAGGCAAAAAGATATTTCCAAGATGTAACCTTGGAAGAGGATTCAAAAACAAGTTAACTAGTGACTGAAAAATTTACACATTTTACTGAAAACTCTGATCCAGACAAAAGGGAAATGGCAAGGATGTTTAATAAAAGCATTAATGTGAATGTATAGATTTGCTGTTAGGCTCTTTGCTATCAAACTTCTCAAGCACCTTATGAGCTCTGAAATGCCATTGACTTCAAAGGAGATTTAAGAGCCTGTCAGACTGTGTGCTTCTGGCCTTCAGCTACTTTTGATTGCAAATATTTAGACTTGTTCAAAAAACGTCTTAATGAATATTAGTTTCATTGATCTGTAATGCTCTGTACTACGCATTTTAAAAGGTGGAAAATCACCAACGTTGAGTCAGCTAGAACTGTTAATTCAAGACATTTTTGGTCTATTAGTAATATGGGCAAACCACGAGATGGACAGCAAATACATTTGATAAATAAATAAAAATAAATATTTAAAAATCAATTCCAATAGATTCCTGAAACATTTTAATTTTCGTCAAACTGAGAGAACAGTTTCTATTCCCCCTACCCAAGACCTCACATCTTTAGTAATATTTCTATATTTGCTTGCTATCTTGAAAACACAGGTATAAGATGAAGTTGCCTGGTGGCGCAGCAGACTAATAGCCTGTTATTATCATTCAGCTGCCTGCAATTATTGCTAGTTCGAATCTCCCCAGGCTCAAGGTTGACTCAGCCTTCCATCCTTTCTAAGGTAGGTAAATTGAGGACCCAGTTTGTGGGGGCAATAAGATGACTTTGTATAAATATACAAAAGTATGAAGGCTATTGCTTAACGCATTGTAAGCCGCCCTGAGTCTCTGGAGAAGGGCAGCATATAAATCAAAATTAAAAAAAAAAAGTTCAAGTTGCAATGTACTTAGAATAAAAGAGTAGATAAGACAAGAAATTAATCAGTTGACAGAAATATTTGAAAAAAAGCCAGGTATTCCATGAGCCATAGTGTAAAACCGGGGTGGGCTGCTGGGGGTTCACAGGGGTTCGGGAGAACCTCTAGCTAAGATTCTGTGCAGTTTAGAGAACCCCCAAATCCCACTCCTGGATGGCCCCATAGGGCCCGTTTCGGATGCAGGTAAGTATAGGGCATTTGGTCAGAGGCTCGGGGAGGGTGAAAAACAGGCCTACCAGACATTTGGGAAGGCAAAAAATGGGCCCAGCCTCCAGAGGGCTTCCGGAGTCTGGGGAGACCGTTTTTGCCCTGCCAGCGGCTCGAAGAAAGCCTCCAGAGCCCAGGAAAGGCAAAAACACACCCCACATGGTCAGGAGGCCAACTAGGCCACACCACAATGGCCACACCCACTCAGCAATAGAACCCAGGCAGAGAACCCTTTGCTAAAATTTTTGAAGCCCACCCCTGTATAAAACATGTCCCAGTTTATAGATTACCAGCAACTCTTTTTGCATAAATGATCTTCTTGGTACATCTAGTAAATCCATGCAACCCATTTTGAAGGCCAAGAGCGAGGTGGCGCTCCCATGTGACCCCCCTCCTGCGAGAGCTGCACTGGCTCCTGGTGGTCTTTTGGGTGCGCTTCAAGGTTTTGGTTACCACCTTTAGAGTGCTCCATGGCATCGGACCGGGGTATTTACGAGACCACCTTCTGCTACCAATAGCCTCTCACTGACCAGTACGCTCCCATAGAGAGGGGCTTCTCAGGGTGCCGTCGGCCAAACAGTGTCGACTGGTAGCCCCCAGGGGGAGAGCCTTCTCTGTGGGGGCACCTACCATCTGGAACGAGCTCCCCCCAGAGATACGGAGGATCCCGGACCTGCGCACGTTTAGTCGTGCTCTCAAAACTTTTTCATTTCAGCAGGCTGGCCTGGCCTAACTCTCCTCTTTTAAATTTTTAATTCGTGTGATTTTATAAATTGGGTGTTTTAATCTGTGTTTCGGCCAAAATATTTAATAATTTTAAGGGATTTTTTAATATTTGTATTATCTGTATTTTATCTTGGCTGTTCACTGCCCTGAGTCCTTCGGGAGTAGGGCGGTATAGAAATTTGATTAATAAATAAATAAATAAATAAAATATAATTACGAAAGAATGTTTCTCAATAGAGCCTGAATGGTGGGGGGCGGGAACAGCAATGAGAAAAGTCTACCAAGGTTTTATTGCCTCAGGAAAAGTTCAAACGTTTTGGAGGTTACCTGGTCTATGATATATGGTTTTTCAAGTTTGGGACCAAAAGCAACATTGAGGGAAAGGTTTAAAACTTTGTCATAAGGTGTTCTGCCTTTGAATAGGAAGTTGCGGAAAACCTGAGTAGTGTGCTTGCTGAATCTTACAGACATATTCATATTGCATTTTTTTTAAATGACTGTGACCAAAGGTATATTTCGTGAGTGACAGGCAAATTAACACTGCTGGCCTAACTGGGAAAGGACACTGAGTAAATATTCCAGAACCTGAAAAAAATGCTTGCAAACCAGAAGCTAACCCTTATAAAGGACAACTAAGGGAACTGGTTACATTTCACATTTGATAAGAGAACTGAAGAAAAGTAACAACACTTATCAGTCCATCTGACAAAGCGTTACAGCATACAGCAATCCACAATCTCTTCATTGTCCAATGGTATAAACTTACCAGAAGATACTGAACATTGCCTAAAAATTGGGAAAAAGAGATATGTGATAATAGAAACAATTATCCAGGTGGAGATAAGCTGAAGTCCTTAATTGAGATTTCTGCATTGAACTGGAAATGGAACTCAGTGGCCTAAATGGGCCCTGAACATCCCTCTCCAAGCATATTCAATGAAAATAATCAGCAAGAAGAGGTGGAATCTGGATTAATATAGACCAGGGTGGATAAAAATCAATGATTTTTAAAAAAAAATAAAATAAATAAAAAACAGATTTTTTTATTTAAATCGGATTTTTTTGATTTAGATCGGATTTTTTTGATTTTTATCAAATTTATTTTAATAAAAAACTTTTAGGGTAAAAATCTATTGTAAGATAGTTTTCTATTTAAGATACATAAATAATTTAGTTTATTTAGCATGAAATGGAGCTTAGTTATGTAGCATGAGGCTGTATATTCTGCAACACTGGGACTATTGGTGAGTCAACAGTGGGTCAAAGGAGTAGCAGAGATGACAGTTGCTCTTTAAAAATTATGATTTAAATCGAGTTGATTTAAATCAAGCCTTTTTACTAGTGATTTAAATCATGATTTAAATTGTGATTTAAATCAACTCGATTTAAATCAAATCCACCCTGATATAGACTGATATAAATAGGTTCAGCACCCCTATTTTCTATCCCACTTTGCCTTTGTACTGAGTCACCCCTTATGTGAATGCTTTTTGGTAGCTTTAGGGAAAATGCACTTAAGAAAAATGGGAACTGTATCTGATGTCACATATAAAACTTGATTTAATTCTATAATGGGAGTCCAGAGTATCACTTATTTCTCAAGCCTAGCTACAGAAAAGTAGGTACTTATCATTGTAACAAAATGTTTACTAAGTACCAAATCATCAAAAAGTTGGGAACCCAGTAACTTCAGTGAAGATTGTATATTATCATCTTATAATACACATTTTCTCTTAGTATGGTTTTCTTGACATTTATGAAAATGCACTGCATTTGAAAATCTATTCATGAGAACTATTACATGCAAATAAATTATAGCCTAGGATTGAAAAACTCCATCTGTTTCACATAATGTTAAGTAGGTAGTTATTATATCTTTAAAAAAAAACTATTAGGGTTATCCTCCCTGTTTAAACAAAACAAAATATTACAGAATTATTGTTCTTCCTGACAGCTTCTACAAAGCATCAATACTTTTATGAGTTTGGTCAAATGACAAATTTCTAAATTTTCATTACTTATTTTAATCTGGCAAGAGAAAAAAAGAAAAAGGGGGAAAAAAACACTAACTTCTGCTCCTAATAGTAGGGTTTAACTGATGTCATTGCAAAAGCTATTTGGGTAGACTTATCTGCCTCTAAATCTTGATGGCTTTTCCAGGGACATATATAAAAACCAATAGAGAATGAATATATTGGTATCACTGTCTTTAAAAGAAACCATCTGTTTTCACCTTGTACCAAGAAACACAGCTCTCTGAACTGTGATTACTTTTACAGATTATTTTATGGCCTCTAGGCCTGGCTATAAATAAATAAGACATCGAGACAAATGGCATGCAAGATTTGCTAAAATAACTTGGTTTTCCTGGCAATTTCAAACTTTCCTAGCAATCTCAAAGAAATAATGTGCATTTGAAAATCACGTGCCATTGAATTTAACAGGGTTTACTACTCAAGTTCTGGAGGAAAAAATAATGAAACGCATAGCTTGAACAAATGCAAAACGTGCAACTATTTGGGCCAAGTCTAGGCATCAACGTAAGCATTTTTATTTTCATTCTCCATGGGGGGGGGGGGAAATGAATTAATGCTTAACCATGAAATTATCTTCACGTTCTCAATCAAGTTTCACAGGAATACATTTGTTCTCTTTAATCAGTCAGCATATCTCTCACCCTTATTGCCTAAAGGTAATTAGCAAAAGAATGGAGGTTGAGAGTTGAAGGCAACAAAGATAGCATAAAAAAAAAAGAAGAAGAAGGAAAGCCACACACCAAATTCTATCACACACTTGTGCAATTTGATGGCCCGATAGATATTGTTGAATTCCAAGTCATCAGCCAGGCATGGTCCAAATCAGAAGTTTCTCATCTGACCAATATATTAAAATGTAGCACAGTTCCACACGTTTAATTCTATCGCTTTAGAGAAATAATAACTATTTGTACTCCTACTTGTCTTATTTCTCCAGTAATTGATAGGACATTCTAATGTTTGAGGATTGTACTAGACTCATTAAAATATTATTTTTCCTGAACCACTGTGGGCTCAAACTGGGCACTTAGATACCACTCAAAAGGAGGAACTGCATCACCCAGAAATGAGATCAGACATATGCAAGAAAAGGTTCTCTGTACAATGATTTGTAGGCTTAAGGGCAAATGTAAGTATAATGATGTAATTTAGGTAGAAGTACAATAAATATCATCGTAATTGCAAAGACAGTGAGGAAGTAGCCATAATTCTGTTCTCTCTGCAACCCCAATAGCTCATGGACACTATAAAGTTCCTGGATCTCTCTTTTTATGGTTATTTTTCTTCAAACTGAAACCAGAACAGACTTATCAAATGAACATGACTCCTGTGAAAATTTTACTGAGATGTCTATGAAGTCATAACAACAACATGCACATGTTGTCTTACTGTTATTTTCCAGAATGGGTGTGGGTTTTTTTTTAGTTGATAGTCTGATAGCCTCAGCCAAATACCAACCAGACTATGCCTTGGTTTTCATCATCATCATCATCATCATCACATCGAAGAATATTCTTTTTTTCAAAAGATGATTATTTTGGTTTACTGCAGTACTTTCATTCCCTAAAGATAAAGGTAAAGGTTCCCCTTGCACATATGTGCTAGTCGTTCCCAACTCTAGGAGGCGGTGCTCATCTCCGTCTCAAAGCCAAAGAGCCAGCGCTGTCTGAAGACACCTCCGTGGTCATGTGGCCAGCATGACTAAATGCCAAAGGCGCACGGAATGCTGTTACCTTCCCACCAAAGGTGATCCCTATTTTTCTACTTGCATTTTACGTGCTTTCGAACTGCTAGGTTGGCAGAAGATGGGACAAGAAACGGGAGCTCACCCCGTTACGCGGCACTAGGGATTCAAACCGCTGAACTGCCGACCTTTCGATTGACGAGCTCAGCATCTTAACCACTGAGCCATCACGTCCCTTCAATGCACATAGTAAGAAGACTCATTTGAAGTCAACTAATATCCATTTTTTCCAACATTTCTATGATTTCTTCAGATACATTTCTCAAGGCTATGGAGGAGATACTTTTAAAAAATTAAGGAATATTTTTAAGCAACTCTACCTTAAAAATGGGAGTAATTGAATGTAGTATTTAATGTGAAGTATTGGAAAACTTTTTTTACATCAAAAATTCCCTATTACTGTTTATATAAAATTAGAAACATTACCTGTTGGGTGATTTTATCCTAGTCATGGTCTGTCTTAGCTCAATGCTGTTGTGCAAATAAAATGAAAAGCTCCATTTTGCTTCCAATATCAGATGATCCATAGCCCAACCAATCTGATGGATCAAGCCAATGTTTTGTACAGTAGTTAACCGACTGCCTTAAGAAACTCACAAAAGTAGGGTAAGAGCTGCAAAGCAACAAAACTTTCAATGGTTTTTAAGATACCTGTACCATAGGTGATGCAATCATAAATAAAAGAAGCTGCTGTCCATGAATCAATCCAACTTCCAAAATTATTTACTCTCATAAAATTTAAAGGCAATTTATTCCATGTTTCCAAGATTCGGATTTTTAAAACAGAAATTTCCTATTTCAAATCTTTTTGGTGTGCTCATTTTTGTATATAACTTTTGGGAAAATACATTCTATGAATCCATTTCTCAAAATGAGGTCAAGGGTTTTATTGTGTAGATAATGAATGCATAGTAGACTCTGTTTAAAATTTCCATCTGTGCTACATTCAAGCTCTAGACTGGAAGATTTTGCAGATTTTTTAATTTTTTTTAATTTTTTTTTAATTTGATTTATATGCCGCCCTTCTCCGGAGACTCAGGGCAGCTTACAATGCATTAAGCAATAGCCTTCATACTTTTGTATATTTATACAAAGTCATCTTATTGCCCCCACAAACTGGGTCCTTTTCCATAGATACGTACAGAGGAAAGATTTCTTTCACATACCTATCTTCCAATTTATCTTCCAATTGAACATAATACCATGAATTTGCAACCCCATGCTATTCCTTTGTGGCAGGCTTTCAATAGGTTAAAATTAAATAGTTTCTGATTATTGAGATGAACACAGTTTATACTGAATTAAGAGAGCTTCAGGGAAAAAAAGCAAATATGTTGTAGCTTTAATAAATAACAATGCAATAATGGTTTGACATGCCAAAATATCAAAGCATCATTGTGGGATTTGATATACTTTGTAGAGAAAAAAAAATCCATAAGGCAACCGTTAAAGAAATATAATTGCAGACTGGTGTCTATTTTTACATCATGTTTAGCATCACAGTTAATTTACGATGATTGGAGATTTTAGTTTAATAATTATGCATTTCATTAACTACAATAAAACCCCAGCCAAAATGTCTAAAGATCAGGGATGCTGAGAACTATAGTCCCAAAACATCTGGAAACCCAAGGCTGAGCTACGCATGTATTTTCTTCCGGAACTTGACCTTGAGAAGTGCTGAAGCAGAAGGACTAAGATGAAAAAGTTAGCAAAAGGAGAGATAGGACTCATAAAAAAAGGTAACTTATAACCAGTTCTCATAAGACCATCTCATCATCCCCATAATGTCACATGATCAAAATTTGGGCATTTGACAAACAGCATGTACAGGTAGTCCTCCACTTATGACCACAACTGAGCCCAACATTTATATTGTGAAGCGAGAAATTTGTTAAGTCAGCTTTGCCCCATTTTCTTGCCCCATTGGTTAAGTGAAGCTGTTAAATTAGTAACACGGTTGTTAAGTCAATTATTGTTTCCTCATTGACTTTGTTCATCAGAAGATCGCAAGAGGTGATCACATGACTCTGAGACAACGCCATCATAAATGTGAATCAGTTTGTCAAGCATCCAAATGTAAATCATGGGACCATGGGGATGCTACAACGGTCCTAATGGTCATAAATCACTTTTTTCAGTGAATGTCTATGAAGATTCTCATTCATCCAGGTCATGGTTGTCCCAAAGGTGCTTTTTGTTTTTCAGTGAGATTGTAACTTTGAACGGTTACTAAATGAACTGTTGTAAGTTGAGGACAACCTGTATTTATGATGGTTGCAGCATCCTGGGGTCCTGAGAGTGTCATCTGCAAGCTTCCTAGGGAGCTTCTGACAAGCAAAGTCAATGGGGGTAGCCAGTTTCATTTAATAATGCATGATTCATTTAAATATCCCTGATTTCCGTGCTTTCCGCCGTGCCCTCAAGACCCTGATGTTCCAACAGGCGGGGCTAAACATACGAACATGTGAATGATTTTTTAAATGTTATCTAATTCTGGGTTTTATTTGATTGACCAAACTAAGTAATAATTTTAATTAGCAATTTTATGATGCTTGTGTGTCTATATTTTTCTTGACTGTACACCGCCTTGAGTCCTACGGGAGAAAGGCGGTATAGAAATATAATAAATAAATAAATAAATAAATAAATAAATAAATAAATAAATAAATAAATAAATGCAATGCTTAACAACCATGGCAAAAAAGGTCATAAAATGGGGTGTGGCTCACTTAACAACTACTTTGCTTAGCAATGCAAAGTTTGAGCTCGATTGTGGTTGTAAATCGAGGACTACCTATATGTGTATATGCCGTTTCCCTGAAAATAAGCCCTCCCCCCAAAATAAACCCTCCCTCAAAAATAAGCCCTCCCCGAAAATAAGCCCTCCCCGATAATATTTAAACACATGTGCAGCTGGTCCCCACCATTTCCTCTGGTTACGGTTAGGGAGACAGAGCTGGAAATCAGGTAAGACAGCAAGAGGAGCTCCGTCTTGCTCCATTCACCCCAAAATAATAAGATCTCTCCGAAAATAAGGCCAAGCGCTTATTTCAGGGTTCAAACAAATATAAGACAGGGTCTTATTTTCGGGGAAACATGGTACATACATGCACACATACATATATACAGTTTACATAGATTTTGTACTAATGCTTCAATATTATTTATTTTAATGAAGTTAATTATCAGTATTGTGCAATCTATCCTGAAACTTCCAAGCTACAGAAAGATAAAGGTTAACATCATTAATATATTTAAAGCTTCATATTTGCAATAACTATTTGATATTTCGCCAGCATTTACCAAAACCAGAACATACTTGTCTCTTCTTTTTCAATTATTTCCTAACAAAATACCACACACTTATAAATATAGACTGGAGACCATGCATTACTACCAAATACACATATGGTCCATCTCTATCTCACATTGGTCATTGTAGGCTTAAATGGCTCGCCCAAGACACTTGAATCTGACCTCAAAATCTATCTCCATTCAACAGGACCAAATTTCATAGCTTTCATAATCTCTTCCCCCCCACCACCCTTCTTTTATAACAGGAGGAGCTGGATTTTGCTTGAAGTCTATAATCAGAGTTTGCTCTCCCAGGCTGCCATAGTTCTCATCAGTGCTATTTTACAGCCCTTTGACTATTAAGTGTTAATAGAAAGAAAAAGATAGCATGTGTGGATATGAAAAGGGAAGGAGGGTTACTGAATAAGCTAATCAGGATGCCTGAACAGGTGGCTTGAAGATCGTTTACTCCTCCGTTTCCTGTCAAGTCCCTTTCAGCCTTGGCATACTCCGAGTGTCAGGGCTTCAGAGTACATCTTAACATAATGCGGTGTCGCATCATGCAAATGTTACAACAACGATCATCTATGGCATTTGTCTCCCAAATGGTGCTTTGAATATGTATTTGGAAGAAGAATCGTGTTCTGATTAAGAGTGTTCTCAAGATGCCAAATAACATTTGCAAATGACTTTATTCTCTTTGGCAATGTGGTTCAAGGAAACAGCCTAGAATAATATAAAAGGGTTTTTTTCATCTGCCACCAATCATTCATGATTCCTATCTCAATTTCTTTCCATGGAATCAGAGTTCCTACAAAAGATAGTTAAAGAGCAGCGAAGTGCTTTTGTTCATACCAGCCCAGTACATTCTCTGTCTGTGTCTCCTCTACTTTTTAAAGTTCGCATCATGCCTGCTTGTGCAAGCTCTTCTGCGCATGCGCAGATCACCTATGATGACATCCAGGTCTGTGGGAGGAGCCCCCCGCCGGTTTTACTACCGGTTCTTGCGAACCAGTCCAAACCGGGGGCAACCGACCACTGAAGGTAGGGAGAATTTTTATCTACAACTTCTTTTTTAATGGTGAAGGGAAATAATAATAATAATAATAATAATAATAATAATAATAATAATAATAATAATGCAGCAAAATTTCACAAACTGACTACCTACAACGCCATGACCGTGTTGCTAAAATCATTCACTGGAAATTGTGCCAGAAGTTTGGATTTGAGTACAGCAAAAACCACTGGGAACATCAGGTTGAGAAAGTTTTAGAGAATGAGAAACTCAAGATCTTGTGGGACTTTAGGATTCAGACTGACTGGCACTTGGTCCACAACACACCTGACATAACAATAGTTGAAAAGAAAAAAGTATGGTTCATTGACATTGCAATACCTGGTGATGCACGAATTGAAGATAAGCAGCAAGAAAAAATCACAAAGTACCGGGACTTACAAATTGAAGTTGAGCGACTGTGGAAAAAGAAATTGTGTGTTGTCCCGATTGTAATTGGAGCCCTTGGAGCAATACCCAAAGGGCTACCCCGCTATTTAGAAATTCTAAATTTGCTGGACTTGAACATTTTGACTCTACAAAAAACCACCTTACTCGGAACAGCTTACATCCTCCGACGATACCTTAACAGTTCCTAGGTCCTTGGTTAGGACTCGAGCTGCTGAGCTATTAACCAGCCTCAAAGGCTGTGAATCTCACTAAAGATTAACCAATAAATAATAATAATAGAATAGGTAGAATTAGTGGGACATAATAGTAGAGTCAGTAGAATTGGTTTGACTTGCTGTTTTGCTTCTGTAAGAATTCCTTTGCTAAGAATTGGAATTGCCTCTGCCATTTGCTTCTACCAGTGATCTCACTTCTGTCATCTTGTTTTTGTGTACAACTCAGAGCCTGGTGTGAGTTATGTCATGGCTTGGCAGGGTTACATCGGGCAATACCTGTGTTGCTAAGCACCCAGCCCCTCTGTTGCTAAGCACTCAGCTCCCCTGTTCCTTGCTGCACAGCCAATGCAAAGCTACAAGGAAGGCATGGGCCAGGGGGCAGAATTGGGTACTTAGATGATGTCTCTGAAGGTAGAAAAGGACGCCATACCTTCCCCAAGGTGTGGCCTTCCTTTCATGCACCTTGTCCGTATGTTCATGGAATGGTCTACCCAGCCTTTTGCTTTGATCAAAACAAACACTGATTCTTTCTCAAGCCTCCGCTTAAGTTCTTCTTTTCGCTCATTGTTGATTTAAGCATATCACCGAACCTTATAGTGGTATGTTCAACAATTTTATCCTGACCAAGAATGAACAGAGAAGGACACATTTTATTTTGTATGATGTACGAGGCAGGGAAGAATGGGCTATATTTTCAAGTTAGATGCTGATTAAAGTCAGAGAACCAACAGGGAGTAAGTATAAACCTTGTCTGTTCTTTGAGAAAGCCTCAAGATCCCTGCAAGGTTGCTCCTGAGCATTCTTGCAGCACATTTATTCCCACTATAGTGCTTCACTGACATCACCATAAATCAGGAAACATGCTTGGGAGATTTCCAGATATGAGCACATTGTAATGTGCTGTGACTGCTACAAACATTGTCCATAGAGGAATTTGTAACTGTAAGACCTACTTCAATCTTTTTTTTTTTTTTCCTATTTGAGGTTACATCATTACCTCAGTATTGGGAAAGGCTACAATCAATGAAGAGAATTCTTGAAAGTATAAGGGCAGGTTTAGGTAATAATTTTTAAATAAGACTTAACGTTGATATTTCCCAAAGGCATTCTTAAATTGAAACTCTCTTCATTTGCTGAAAATTCTCTTTAAGACCCCTGCATTACCAATTTAGATCTAGGATTCCTAAGGAGAGAATCGTGCAGTCATTAAAAATGAGTTAATCATGTAATGCACAGATAACTCATACCGTTCACATTTTCCTTCTAGCCTACAGTTTAGTTGTCTCATTATTTCCTCTGTAAAATCTGTACTTTTTGAAATAATGTTCTTAAATGAAGATGAAATGAACATACATGGCTGCTTCCAACCACTCTATCGGGTGAAACAAGTTCATATTAGAAACAGATGAAATCTGTCCATTCCAATTTCCTATCACTAAACACATTTAGCCTAACAGTAGTCAATTATGTATATTTTCTTTAGTGCACATATTTCTTCTGCTTTTGCCTCTAGTATACATAAGTTTATGCAAAGCATGAGGGGAAATCAGATAACTGAATTACATAATTCCAAAGAGTACAAATTCTGAAGGATAATTAAATTTTCATTTGTGTATCAGTGTAGGAAGTACAAATTAGATGGGTTTCCATTAAAAGCATTTTCTCCCATAGGCTATAACGAACTACCTCTCACATTACTAAATGTACTCATGGAAGTTCCTGTGAGACCCAAGTTAACTTATTATGGCCTTGTTTTACAAAGAAAGGAAACAAAAACCCTTATGGATAATACATAAATGGGCCATCAACCCATTAATGAAGCCAGATAGAATCTACCGCCCAGTCAGGCACTGATCCAGGCCACAAACAGCAAGCAGACAAAACGGACCAATCAAAATAAAGACAACACCAATTCCAGCAACCATTTAACTGACACTTCCCACAGGCAACCTCCAGTCATTAACCAATTCCCCCGAGTTCAAATGTTACATAGAGCTACAAATACTGCAAGACAACCCCCACTTCAGAATCACTGTGCAAAGAAGCCACGTGGGATGCAGGGCCAAATGCCTGCAAAAAAAAAAAACCCAACCCCGGATCAATACTCAGTACTCAACTGATGAACCCTGGAGAAGCTGATTGTTAAACATGTATAAAAATCTTACTGCAATTACAGATAGTCCTCGATGTACGACCACAATTGAGCCCAAAATTTATGTTGCTAAGTGAAACATTTGCCCCCATTTTATGACTTTCTTGATCACTGTTGTTAAATGAATCATTGTTAAGTTAGTAACACGGTTGTTAAGTGAATCTGGCTTCCTCATTGACTTTGCTTGTCAGAAGGTCGCAGAAGCTGATCACGGGACTCTGGGATTCTGCAACCGCCATAAATATGAATCAGGTGCCAAGCATTTGATCATGTGACCAAGAGTCATAAGTGTGAAAAACGACCATAAATCACTTTTTTCGGTGGCGTTGTAATTTTGAACGGCCATTAAATGAACTGTTGTAAGTTGAGGATTAGCTGCACTTAGGGGCAACTTTTTTTTTTAAAACAAGTTTTATTGGTTTCCCCCCCACACACACACATTTACCCACATCTTTTTTGAATAGAGCATTGGCCATATCTTATCTTATACAATTAATCAAATTCAAATACATTTTATTCAATTACAGTTTTTGCCAAAATCTTCCCCCCCACTTTTTTTAATCATGTCTCAATATTTCTATGCTTTCTTACATAAACAACATCTTCATTTGCCCTTAAATTCTAATTATTGCTATTTATTCGTATTTGTTCTCTTTTATTCTTTAAACAATTCATTCTTTATCTTAATATCTTTATATTTGTTTGGGATTTCCTTTCTTCCATTTCATCTTTTTTATTGTACAGCAATCTTTCTCCTCAAACCTACTACCTCTCTCTTTTCTTTTCTTTCCTTCTTACTTTCTCTTCCCCTCCTCTTCTTCTCCTCCCTACTTCCCCTTCCTTTCTCCTTCTCCTCTTCTCTTGCTCCCTCTCTTACCCTCACTCCTACTCTAATTTCCCTTCCCTTCCTTCCTCCCTTCCCTTCCTTCCCTCTCTCTCCTTCCTTCTCTCTTCCATCTCTCTTCTCCTTCCTTCATCCCTCTCTGTTGCTGTATTCATTTTCAATTTTATATTTTCCACTATGGAGTCCAGGCAACCCACTTGGGGGCAACTTGACTTTCACAGACAAACAGAGATTCAAATCAGGCCCCCCCAGTCTTTCATTTGGTCTGTTCAGAGACACACCGTCCAAAACTCATTGTTTACGTCTGTCTGTGAGAAAATAGAAATGAAAACTCTTTAATAGAATATATGATTGTAGGATGCTGCAACACAAAATGTAAAATTATGAAAGGATGGATAGGTGGATATACAAGCGTTTCGCTTATATAGCAGGCTTAAGGATCAAAGGGCCTGTTTGTGCAAGAATGATTTAGAAGAATGAGAAATAGAAAACTGAAATATATCAGACTGATTCTATGCACAAAAAGTAGAAATACCACATCTCCTATCAGTAATCTAGTCATTTTGCTTTACCTCTTCACATCACTACCTAAAATAGTCCTGAGCTAAATGATCCAGAAAAATGAAAGATAACTTAATCTCTACCCAGAAATGTCTTCTTACTTTAGTTTTTCAGATAGCTATTTCCTCTCCCTCTCATTTCTCTACTCAGATAGGAAATCAGCACTCTCTTGCTTACTGAACACATATTGCTTATTGACCTTCAGTGCCAGCCTAGTGTGGAAAAATGCCTTGCCATACCAAATAGGGGATGTCTCATATGTGCACGTTACCAAGGGTCACCTTAATTCAACATTTGCTTCTCGTAGGAACGGCCAAGTGTATATATAACAAGCAGCAAATGTGGAGATATGACCTCCCCCTGCTATTCCTCCTCTGCAGCTGGTATTTTGAGGTCTCTGCCCCCAATTTGGAAGTAACACTGATTCTTAAAGATTACATTTGTTGGCAGGTCTTTCTTCCATAAATTTATCCGTGGTGGCGCAGTAGTTAGATGCAGTACTGCAGTCTACTTCTGCTGACTGCCAGCTGACTGCAATTTGGCAGTTCGAATCTCACCAGGCTCAAGATTGACTCAGCCTTCCATCCTTCTAAGGTCGGTAAAATGAGGACCTGGATTGTTGGGGGCAATATGGTGACTCTGTAAACTGCTTTGAGAGGGCTGTAAAGCACTGTGAAGCGGTATATAAGTCTAAGTGCTATTGCTATCCAAGCCCCCTTTGAAACCATCCAAGTTAGTAGTCATGTCATGCCCGCCCTGCCAGTAAACTTTAACCCCTTGCCTAGCTAAACAAGAGGCCCTTAAGAAGAAACAAATACATGGTGAATTCTGTGTAAACTAAAGATGATTGTTTAATCTATCTTTGGTGTAAAGTTCAAGTTCAAGGCAGCTTGCTTAGCGCTGCACAGACACAGTGTAAGAATAGTGTAATTAGACTACATATCAAAATGATGTGTAATTCACACCACACAACATGGTCTATGGCAAACGAATTTAAGCTGCGTTGAATGACCCTCTCACTTTTTATGATGGTTTGCTCTCCCTCTCTCAAAGTAATAGGAGCATATTAATTATCTGCAAAGGTAATTCGCTAATAAATTGCAAGTACTTTCATAGAGGTGGCCAATTAGCATCTCACTAATGCTGCCATTTGTTGAAAAAGACTCATGAGAATACCGTGGACAACAACAACAAAAATGAACAAAAGTTCATTGAACAATCCAGAGATCTCCATCAAAGAAAAAATAATCCAGGCTCAATTTATCCTACTTCAGATGTATTGTGTGAAGATACAGCTCTCAGGAGAATGCTCTAATGCTAAGAAAAGGGAAAGGAAAGGGAAAAGGGGCGGAACCAGCAGCACATGCATGAACTTAGTTACAGTAGCTACAGGTACACTGTTGAAAGGCCGAGTTAAATGTAAAGGTTCCCCTCGCACATATGTGCTAGTGGTTCCCGACTCTAGGGGGCAGTGCTTATCTCCGTTTCAAAGCCAAAGAGCTAGCGCTGTCCGAAGACGTCTCTGTGGTCATGTGGCCGGCATGACTATATGCCAAAGGCGCATGGAATGCTGTTACCTTCCCACCAAAGGTGGTCCCTATTTTTTTACTTGCATTTTTTACATGCTTTCGAACTGCTAGGTTGGCAGAAGCTGGGACAAGTAACGGGAGCTCACACCATTATGCAATACTAGGGATTCGAACCGCTGAAATGCCGACCTTTTGATTGATAAGCTCAGCGTCTTAGCCACTGAGCCACCACATCCCTAAGGCCGGTTTAGAGATAGATAATTATGGACAAAATCTAACTATGTGTTTGTTTTAAGATGAAAACAGCTTTTTGATGCAACATAATCAATCTATCAATGCTGTCATTAGATTTCTGGAAAAAAAAGTTATGTCATGACATATTCAGATGAGTTGGGTTTCAAGGTCACATTGACTAGGGATTATCATTGTTGAAGCTAGAGAAATCTAGATGGCAACAGTTTATGGAAGACTGACTTGCCATTTCCTGAGGCATGAAAACAGTTCTTGACAATGGAGTGGAACTAGCTTTTGAAAAGGTATGTGCTTCTTCTTGATAAGGTATACTAGAGAAATACACATACATTCTGAGATTTCCTAGCACTTAAGGTAAAGGTAAAGGTTCCCCTCACACATATGTGCTAGTCATTCCCGACTCTAGGGGGCGGTGCTCATCTCCGTTTCAAAGCCAAAGAGCCAGCGCTGTCCAAAGATGTCTCCATGGTTATGTGGCCGGCATGACTAAACGGTAAAGGCGCACAGAACACTGTTACCTTCCCACCAAAGGTGGTCTCTATTTTTCTACTTGCATTTTTTAATTGTTTTCGAACAGTTATTTTGGCAGAAGCTGGGACAAGTAATGGGAACTCACCTCGTTACGCAGCACTAGGGATTCAAACCACTGCACTGCCGACCTTTCGATCGACAAGCTCAGCGTCTTAGCCACCGAGCCACCGCATCCTAGCACTTAAAAGGGGAGAATTCCTTACCAATGTAGTCATGAGTACAAGCTCTTTTGTATTTCTCAGCCCTTAAATGGATACATTCTAAAAACAGGCAATTATTTCGTTTATTTCTGGTAACAGTGCCTGAAATATTGAAAGTATTATCTCTCATGAAACTGTATTATTTTAAATAAAGAATAGCTTTGGAAAAAAAACCCCAGAAAATAAATCAAAATTTGACATTAAGGTGAACAGCCATGGGTGCATATAAAAATTTGAAGATTTCAATAGCTCTCTGGCTTTTTTCTCCTTGGGAATTTAGGGAGCTGAAATTCTGTCAGTTCAAGGAACAAGAGATAAATGATATGTTTTTTCCTCTTTTAAAACCTCCATGTCCTTCATCCTTGGCATTAGCTCTGCCCCTTGCTAAAGTCCTTTGTTCAAGAAGTTACATTTGATTAATGGAAACTGAACACGGATAGTGCATCTTCTCACTAAACACAGCACAAATATTTTTTTTTTTAGTGAATACAAAAGCAAAGTGTTTTCTCAGAATGTTTGAAAACAAATTGCTTAAGATCAGGAGTATCATGGTGGTTATAGCCTTTCAAAAGAGCTTTATCTCCAGACAGATTAAACAGTACAAACACCTTAAATGAAATTGTAAAACAGCATGTCCCAACATGGATTCCTTCAAATGTGTGTGCTGGCTGAGAAATTTAAGGATTTGTAGAGAACCAAAATGGAGAAGATAGACTTATAGAATATAAAATCAAAGAATCGTAGAATGGAAACCCTGGAGAGCATGTAGCAGTAGCAACAGCAATAGCACTTAGACTTATATACAGTACCACTCTGAAGTGCTTTATAGCAATCTCGGTCCACGTTTTACCAACCATGGAAGGATGGAAGGCTGAGTCAACCTTGAGCGGTCAAGCTCAAACTCGTGGCAGTGGACAGAGTTAGCCTGCAATACTGCATTCTAACTACTGCATCACCATGGCTCATGAGTCCAAGTCCAAATCTTCTACCACAACCTCTGGTATGTAAGTAGTCTGAGAAATCCTGAAATTCCAAGTCTATCATTAAGCAATCCTGGAAGGAAAATTTAACAGCAGGAAGCTCAAGGTAACACAGCATAAGTATAGGGCTACCCATCAGGTCAGGGGTGGTGATGACCAAAGGATGAATGACCATATGCAGGACCTAATAATGATAGGAAAAAAGAAAACTGGAATCATCATGAACAGGGAAAATTATCCTCCACATTTATTTTGAGATAATACTCAACATAAGGATGCCAAACCTAGTGGAACATTTGTGTCATGATTTTTTCCACTGTTACTTATGGGAAAACCTTTGAAGGTATAAGAAGAGGCATAAACTGTGTGGACAAATGGCTGTTCAGAGATAATGCATTCATTGGAAACATGTCCTAGAGAGTGAGGACATCCCTTTTTGCCATAATACTGGGGAGAGTACCACAACACAACTACTTGAACATGAGCAGAGAAGCATCCTTCACATTAATGTCTGGAACTCATGCGAGTGTGATCTTTACTTTCTCCATCTTTTAGCTCTGCACCAGTGCTTAGGAAGATACAGGATTAAACAGTCATCTGATTCTCAGCTTAATGAGTAAACAGCTTTACGGCATTAATTTATTACAGAAATTAAAGCCTTCCAATTTTTTACAGTAATTGTCTTGGCCAAATTTGTCGAGGAAATTTCCACTGTAACCTTAATCTGGGAACAAAGGTTTCTGTTTTGATCACTCTGTTTAAGAAGTGTTTCTGCAATATTTTCAACAGATCATTTGCTGAATCATAAAATTAATCACTCCAGTCAAGTACTTTTCACACAGGCTGACGCTTACAAATGGAAATTGTTCATACACTCAGAAACAGGAGAGAGAGTGAATGAGCGCCAATTTTTAACTGTCTCAGGATTCTTGGCAAAGTGTGTTGCTATGTAAGAGACATATTAATTACCAAAAGACAGGTAAAGGATCTTGCTGCATAAAACTTTCAGTAAAGGACGTTATAGGACACTTTAAATTTATGTGTTTTGTTTTTTTTACATATTTGTATACGGAAATCTTCAGCACCACAGAAATTCCTAGAGAGGTTAACAAATCAATTTAATGAATTTAAACATGTATTAACACAGTTTTTGTTTATTATAGCAACAGCAATAGCACTTAGACTTATATACCGCTTTACAGTGCTTTACAGCCCGCTCTATCTAGTGAAAAAAAAGGACTAGGGGTGACATGATAGCAGTATTCCAATATTTAAGCGCTGCCACAAAGAAGAGGATGTCAACCTATTTTCCAAAGCACCAGAAGGCAACACAAGAAGCAATGGAAAAAGACTAATTAAGGCAGAACAAACTAGAACAAAGGGGGAAAAAATCTTGACACTGAAAATAATTAGCCAATGGAACAGTTTGCTTCCAGTAGTTGTGGGTTCTCCATCACTGGAAGTTCTTAAGAAGAGATTGGACAGCCATTTGTCCAGAATGATATATGGTCCCCTACTTGTGCAGGGGTTGGAGTAGAAGATTTCCTAAGTCCCTTCCAACTCTGATGTTTTTTTGTTACAACCATAATGGAGCCTATCCATTATGAGCCTAACCTAATGACTGCCATCCGCATCCCTGCTCTACCCAATGAATCTTTAAACAAACACATGGGTCATTAAGTAGAGAACAGACTGCCTCAGAGGTGATGAAGAGCCTCAGCTACCCACCCCAATGCTTCCTGCCCCAGGGTCCCCATAAACCTTTTCCCATTCCCACTAGATTCCCCCGGGATTAGGCCTGATTTCTACCCCACCAGGTCAAAGACCCTCCTCTACAATTAGCTTTTGAAGAGCCCTGAGGCCTTCCATAGAACTGGAATGGATTTGCTTCATCATGGCACAATTCCAGAAGAGGTCGCCATTTTGTCCCACCTATAAAATGTTGGGCTATGTTCAGATCGCCACTGCATGGCCACAGGGAAAAGTGCTCCATTTTGCTGATTTAACAAGATCTTTCCCAGCACTGCAGAAGCTTTCTGCAGTATTCAGAAACTTCTGCCATGCTTTGTAGACCTTGTTAAGGTAGCAAAGCAATGCAGTTGAACGGCAGCCGCCATTTTACTCCCTAACCACAAAACCAGCAGCAAGGCCCTTCTCAATGCTGGCAAGAATCAGATTCTGTTCTGAAGAAGATAGCCTACTAAGGAAAGCTTGCTGACCCCCATCACCGAGGATGATGATGGTGATGATGATGATGATGATGATCCTTCCCTTTCCTTTTGTTTTTACGGCTCTTCAATGGCATCCTTTTTTTAAGACACCAAGGCAGGATCTTTGCTTTACTGTCAGTTACATTTGTCAATTTTTAATATTAATGCTTAATAAATAAATGAATCCATAGCTCTAAGATTGGGCTCAGTAACTTGACTTGGGAGGGTCTGCATTCTAAAACAGAGTTCAAATTTTGCTTGGATTTCAAAACACTCAAACGGAAGTGTCAAAACCGCATGCACAGAGTGGATATTCTTATGCAGATACAGTCTATCATAGCAATAGCACTTAGACTTATATACTACTTCACAGTGCTTTACAGCCCTCTCTAAGCGGTTTACGATTTATTGCCCCCAACAATTTGGGTTCTCATTTTACCCACCACGGAAGAATGGAAGGCTAGTCAACCTTGAGCCTGATGAGATTTGAACTGCCAAATTGCAGGCAGCCGGCAGCCAGCAGAAGTAGCCTGCAGTACTGCACTCTAACCACTGCGCCACCGCGGGTCATGCATTCAAAGAGCCAAGAAATATAGTCCTCCTTTACCATTCACATGACTTAGCACTAGCATGATGGTTGCTATTCCGGCAGAGCTACAGTCACTTGCAAATATAGTATAGTAATGGCAGAGTCTCCCTGACCCCACAGCGATTTTAGTATTCCATAAAAGAGAGAGAGAGAGAGAGAGAGAGAGAGAGAGAGAGAGAGAGAGAGAGAGAGGGAGAGAGAGAGAACATGGTTTTAATTTGCAAAATAAAAGAAACAAGTCAGATGCTCTGTCATGCATAAAATATTTCCACTGGCTGTGGATGGAAAAGTCTGTTTAATTATCAGAGCAGAAAGAAGAGTGCATCTGGCAATCAAGTTTTCACAAGTCTATTCATGCTTTTAGTATTTCAACAAGAGGTGTCATAGGGCAGTGCGGGTGAGAACGGTATCTGGTGTGATAACTATTGATATGGTATTTGTACGTGTGCTACTAAGCCTGGCGGAAAGTACTGACCCAGCAATGTAATACAACTTTCTGGCGAGAGAAAAAGAACTTCTTAAAAAGCAAATTATTAAGTACGAATATTTGGCTTTATTTCACCTGCCCCAAATTAGCTATCTACCTAATTTGGGAGTGGTTTCAGTGGACTAATAAAATCAATCCCCAGTTGATCACTGTCCTGGAAATGGGACTGCATTTGGATCAGGGGTGCTATTCAGCAGGTTCTGACAGGTTCTGGCGAACCGGTAGCGGAAATTTTGAGTAGTTCGGAGAACCGGCAAATACCACCTCTGGCTGGCCCCAGAGTGGGGAGGGAATGGGGATTTTGCAGTATCCTTCCCCTGAAGTGGGGTGGGAATTGAGATTTTGAAGTATCCTTCCCCTGCCACGCCCACCAAGCCATGCCCACCAATCCACACCTTGCCCACCAAGCCACAGAACCAGTAGTAAAAAAAATTGAATTCCACCACTGATTTGAATCTTAGGGGTTTCAGGCAGAACATAGGAAATGCACCCTTTTCCTTTTAAAAAAGTTCCTTTTTCCCTATATTGCTGCCATGGTTTCTTAAACAAACTTCTGGTTTCAGATTTCAAAGAACCCTTTATGCATTTTGATAAGTAGTTCATGAAAATACCCAAATGGCACCTCAATTAAAAAATAATGAACTTATTTCCTCTGAAACGGAATCATTAGCTTCATGGCATCTATGATAGCTTAAGGCTTGCTGCTTTTTCAAAGAGTGTTCCTGGCTGCTGGCTTTCGGGACCTCAGACACCCTTCAAACATAGAGGCTAATCAGATCATGGTGCTAGAGCTTTTCATGTGTCCATTCCCTCTTGCTTTATGAAACTCCACCATTACTACTAAAGGCACACCGAGTGCTCTTTTTTCCCCCTTCTCTCTCTCTCCTTCATTCACACATACACATCAGTGGTGGGTTTCAAAATTTTTTACTACCGGTTCTGTGGGAGTGGCTTGGTTGGCATGGCATGGCTTGGTAGGCGTGGCAGGGGAAGGATACTGTAAAATCTCCATTTCCTCCCGATCAGCTGGGACTGGGAGGCAGAGAATAGATGGGGGAAGGGCCAGTCAGAATTTTTACTACCGGTTCTCCGAACTAATCAAAATTTCCACTAACGGTTCTCCAGAACTGGGCAGAACCTGCTTAAACCCACCTCTGATACGTATATACACACATGCACTGAATATTTGAAAAAAGCTACCAATTGCAACAAAAGTTGGTGTGACCTATCATCAGGGAATATCTCACCTTGGTAGATTATCCTATTTGCATATATTGACTAGTATTGAGCTCAGTACACAAGCTATGAGAATTTATCCAGGCATTTCTGGAAGCAACAAAAAATTAATTTAATGAGAACAGTTTTGTTTTATTTATATTTCACCTTTTTTCTCCGAAGCTCAAGTCAGGTTTCAACGTTCGATCCCCGTTTCTAATTGTACCACTAAACCATCCTATGAAGAAGGACAGAAAATGATTAGTCTAAACTCAATTTGTAGGCTTGATGGCTGAGTAGATATTTGAAACAAGGTAACGTCAGTGCTAATCCATTGTCCGCATCAAGAAACAGGTTTCCCAAATTCTAACTTTCTCACTTAGGCAAGTCTTAGTGGACAACCAATTAAATATGAGCCAACAGTGTGCAGTGGCAGCCAAAACAGCCAATGCAATCCTAAATTGCATTAACAGAGGGATATAATCAAGATCAAGTGAGGTACTAATACCACTCTATAAAGCCCTAGTAGGACCACACCTAGAGTACTGCATCCAGTTTTGGTCACACTATAAAAAAGATGTTGAGACTCTAGAAAGAGTGTAGAGAAGAGCAACCAATATAATTAGAGGACTGGAGGCTAAAACATATGATGAACAGTTGCAGGAACTGGGCATGGCTAGTCTAGTGAAGAGAAGGACCAGGGGCAGGGGTGAAATGCTCCCGGTTCAGACCGGATCACCTGATCCGGTAGCTATGGAGGCAGGTGGTTTGGAGAGCCGGTAGCAAAAATGGCTTGGTGGGGGGGTAATGTGACTGGGTGGGCGTGGCCAATTTTTTTTTTTACTTTGAAAACCATTTTTTCTACAACCTCTTCAGCAAAGAGGTTGTAAAAAAATGCTTTTAAAAGCCTTTGACGATCCCAGCTGAGCCGCACGATCATCAGAGGCTTTTTTTTTAACTTTTAAAAGCATTTTTTCGGCCGAAGAGGTAGTAGAAAAAATGCTTTTAAAAGTAAAAAAAAAATCCTCTGATGATTGTGCGGCTCAGCTGGGCATGGGGGGGGGGGAACAGGGATTTTTGCTACCGGTTCTCCAAACCACCCACCTCCATCGCTACCGGATTCAGTGATCCAGTCCGAACCAGGAGCATTTCACCCCTGATTTAACTGTTTTCATCTAACCACTGAATGTCATCAGATGTTGCTTTTTCATATGGAATGTGCAATTGAAAGATCATAGCTTTTTGGAGCCTTTTTTTCCCCCTTTAAATAGAACGTTTAAAAAAGAGAAATATTTATTCCATGTATATTACAGATGGTTTGAATAAATTTGTTTCATGTATTTAGCATGAGACTATCACACATTATTTTTTAAACAATGTTTTTTTAAACCCTCTGGGCTACAAATTGGTCCAAGAGCAAATTCTTACATTAAGTTCATATTTTGGATATCAGGATTGCTTTTATAAACACATCCTTGCCAAAATATGTGAAAGACATTTTTATACCCAAAAGGTTGTGGGAGAAAAAGAGTAGAATGTTGTCTACATAAGAAATGCAAAATGTTTCAGCAACGATTGTCACAACAGACAGTATACAGTATTTTCTAAGCATTTTTCCAAACTACTCACAGAATTCTCCAGCTCTATTTCATCCACTGAGATTTCAATATTGTTGGGAAAGGGTAGTATCTATAAATTGCTAATCTGGGTGTGCACGTTTACAAGAGCAGTAGGGATTAGTAACCATCTCTCCCTCTACTTGTTAAAGATTTTTTACTTTTTCCTGAAGAGATAAGAGAGCTGTTTCACAGTAACAGAGGAAAACTGTTACCCCAAAGTATAAAATATAATGCAGAACTCCAATTCTTACTCATGTAGCATAGTAATGACTACGTGAGAGAGTCAGACTACATGATCATTACCCAGAAAAGGGTAGCCTGTTGTTTAATTGCCATAAAGATGAAATATAATAAATAGTCTACTGGCGTGGGCAATCAACAAATTTAAATAAATAATAGAAAGACAAAAGGAGATATATGCTTGAATACAGTTTACTGTACAGTAGTGGCCAAAATTGTGGAAACGTTTTGGGAAAAGTGTATTTTTGAGGTTTGATGGCTAATAACACCACTTTTTTGGGGGGGGGAGTTTCAAAATAATCATATTCCACTGCTGGAATGGCCTGGGAATAGCCCAGACCTTAACCCAATTGAAAATCTATGGAGCCAACTAAAAAACCTTGTTAGTCAGAAGCGATCCAGCAATAAAACCCAGTTAATAGAAGCAATCATTCAATCTTGTTTTCACATGATAACAGCTGCAAAAGACTTGGTTCACTCCATGGGAAGATGTTGTAAAGCCGTAATTCCTGCTAAGGGTTACCCATATAACTGATGTGACTATTTTTGTATATCTCGTTTTCTCTACGGTGATAATTTTTGTATATCTCATTTTTTCTACGTGTTTAACTTTTCTTCTTTATACTCTAGCTGCCAATAGCAAATCCTTCATAAAAGTTATTGCATTACATTCTTGATTAAATTATCTTTCCATTGATATATAATTTCATGGTACTACTAAAAAAAATGCTGTTATTAGCTAGTTTTAGAAAATACCCTTTTCCGAAAAGGTTTCCACAATTTTGGCCACTACTGTACATAGAATAGTTGGTGCATATAGGTGAGAGTCCAGAATGTCAGAAGAGAGACAGGGAATGAGATAGAGATAGAAATAGAGATAATAATAACGTCATTGTCGTTGTATGTGTATTCACTGTATACCCATACAATGAAATTCATTTAACACCCAAAGACCAGGTCCAACACACATAACAATCCCCAAACACACTCCCACCCACCACAATTCCCCACCCCTAAATCACCCAAACATCCACACAACAGACCAAGTAATGCTGTCCAACAGCTCATAGAGATGAGAGAGAGATAGAGATAGAGATAGAGATAGACAGAGACAGAGACACCCCATTACGCAGAGAGAGTGATGTACAAATTCTAGCTGCCACCCATATAAAAATGCTAACTCAAACTCTACCTTGCTAATTGAATGGGTAGAAAGACACCTCCACGAAGGACTCCTTAATTATGGGAAGAATCTTGGAGGCACTCAGATCACATCTCTTTTTAATGTTTTTGCCCCCCTCCCCATGTTTAACTATGATGAAGACACAACAAATGATTTAAAGCCCAAAACACACCATGCTGCAAAACAGAAGCAGCAGCAAAAAGTAATGCATAGTCAGACTCAGTCTTGCAACAAGACTACATCTGTGGAGACAGAACACCACTGGAATTTAAATAAAAGGCACACATATACTGTAGTTATTACATTTACTCTAACATATACTAGTGTTAGAAGAAATATCCATCTGGTTCAGTTCCAATCTGGGAGAAAGACACTGGAAACATGGACGCTAATTGGAAAGATGGCTTAATGGTGAAGCAGAAACACCAAGCACAAGGGTGATTCTGGGCAGCTGACCATATGGAATTGAGAGTGAGTGGCTTTTATAGCTTCTCTTGGCCTTTGCACTTGAACTTCCTGTTCCTGTGCAAGAACATGTATTCTATTGGCTGTTGTCAGACTCCCATGGTGTCATATGGGGTCATGTTTGTCTGAGTCAAGTTTGGTTGACGTTTGCTGGGTGATGCAATGAAGGGGCTTGTTGGGCAATTCCTATTGTGGCTGAAGGCTAACCCTACCTTTGTTTAGGGCCAGACTTTGCTGCAGGCAGTAATGGATTACCAAATCTGTATTTCTAAAGCTGGCCCAGCTCAGTATCTGGTTGGGGGAGGGGGGGCAGGGAGCTGAGGCTCTGAGTTTCTGTCTCCCTTAAGATTTTTATTTCTCTTTTAGGGAGGAAAATTATCCCTCCTTTTTTAATATTTCTCAAAATATTTCATTCTTGTAGGAGGGGGGTAGCTTCCCACACTAGAATCCTGAGCCAAAATTTCACCAGGTTATTTTTGGATCAATACATGGAAATTAATTCTTCTTGCTTTGAAAAGAATGACATTTCTTTTATTTCTGCTTTCCTGTATGGAGTAATAATCTAGTCTATCATTTCCCACACTTACATGTAAGTGGCTGTTGCATTTACACATTCAACATGTCTGCTCTGGAAATCTCCAGCTACTAATAAATCCAGACATTATTATCTCTTTCTCTTCAGCTACCAGCACTGTTACTTTCATTAGTCCTTCTGTATGGATGATATTTATTTGCAAATGTGTAAACCCACATATCTGGGAACAGAAGATTTATGATAACTCCAAATCACTCTATTTCCTCTCTAGCTCTTTCTGGGTAGATCATTCAGTCCCATGCCAAATTGGGAGAAGGTCTGACATAGGCCAGAGGCAAATGGAAAATTTCAGAGCTATGCAGAATGTCCCATTCCTGAGATGGAATCCTGAATTGCACATCCTTACTCTTACTTATTCTGTCTGCATTAAGCCCTTAACACTCAGGTTTCCTTTCTAATGTTTACTATTCACATTCTATCGCTTTATAAGTCAAACGTTAATATTTCAAATAGCCAGTTGCATTCTAATCCTACAGATCCAAGCATTAGAAGCAGAGTACAATTTATTAGGACACAGAGATTGAACAAAATCTAAGCCATGAAGAAATAAAGAGAAGCAAAATTAGAAAGAATTCTTAAGGGTATGTATGAATTATGGGTTTCACATATCTCTTCTATAGGTAACTTGCAAAGATTTCATTCATTCCATTCAAAAACAAATGTAGAGAGTGGGAGCCATTTTGATGAAACTTATCTAAAGTACCCAATATTTAGTGAGCTATTCATCTGTCAAAGGACCATATCCAGTTAGTATCCTCTTCATCTTAAATAGCAGCCTTATGCAATTACTTTGTTTTGTCAATTGTTTACACAATTTCAAAATTTCATCCATTTTCCATAGTAATGGTATTTTTAAAAAAAACACCTGAAAATGTAGATATTTAGCCATTATTTGTTTTTTTATTTATTTTATTTTGTCGAGTACATATTAGATAATATATATAAATATACGCATGAATTGGATACATAAAATAAACACAATTAAAGGGAACATTAGGACAGGGACAGTAGGCACGCTGGTGCTCTTATACACACCCCTTACAGACCTCTTAGGAATGGGATGAGGTCAACAGTAGACAGTTTTAGGTTAAAGTTTAGGGGTGTTTGGGATGAGACCACAGAGTCTGGTAGTGCATTCCAGGCATTAACAATTCTGTTACTGAAGTCATATTTTCTGCAATCAAGTTTGAATCTGCTCACTTTAAGTTTGTATCTATTGTGTGCTCATGTATTGTTGTGGTTGAAGCTGAAGTACTCGTTGACAGGTAGGACATTGTAGCAGATGATTTTTATGAGCTATGCTTAGGTCATACCGAAGGCGGCGTAGTTCTAAATTTTCTAAACCCAGAATTTCAAACCTGGTGGCATAGGGTATTTTGTTAGGAGCAGAGGAGTGGAGGACTCTTCTTGTGAAATATTTCTGGACACGCTCAATTGTATTAATGTCTGATATGAAGCGCGGGTTCCAGACAGATGAGCTGTTTTCGAGAATTGGTCTAGCAAATGTTTTGTATGCTCTGGTTAGTAGTGTAATATTACCGGAGTTTTACTCTTTCTAGAATATTTGCATTCATCTTTGAGTCAATAACATTATTCCAGTATTCCAAGAAAGATGGAAATCAATGAGTAGAGTAGATCAAGACATTTCATATGACTGTAAAAATCAAATTCTCCACTCACTCCTGTAGTTCCACTCTGCAAAGAGGCCACCATTCTGTTTGTTCTCACTGGAAGCATAAGACAAGGTCACCAACTCAATTACTTTCCTCACATAACTTTAAAAGAGATCCCCTAATTCTGGTGACAAGATGAAACAGATATACCTTACATCCCATTTCAAAAGTGTTTCTTGATGAAAAAAGCAAGCATTGTTCCCTACAAGATCTTAATTTATCTAACGTGGTTTTATTTGCTTGGACATGGCACAAAATAGCTTAACTATTCCTACAGCAAACATGAAGTGTGCTTTTAATTTGTAAAGCTGTCACTTACTGATTTTAAATTGCCTCAGCAAAAAAAAAAAAAACATACAAAAAAGGAAAACTGTTTCCCTTTGTGATGTAGCTCCTAGATTAATTGGTTTCCTGGGTGAAATAACCGGTTAGCAACAATACTGGAATCAAATTGTTCTCTATCACCCAATTCCATTGCTGAAATTTTCTATATGGCTTAATGAACTCAAAAGACAGGCTGGAATGTCAGAAAGACTGAATCAACCATTCTCCTTTCTGAAGCAGGTAATTATCAAAGGTAGTTTCAATTTCTCATCTTTCCCAATCATACCTATGCAAACATAAGAAAATAAGTTCAGGTCATGATGGGAGATTTGGAGACTATCATTAGGCAAAACCTTATCTTTGTGTAAACTGCCAGGAGTCACTGGGAGTGAGCTGGGTGCCCAGATAAATTTTAATTGATTAATTAATTAATTCAAAATAATAAAATAAAAATAAAACAAAGTGATATCTTCGTGTAGTGGATGCTAGTGTAAATGCCATCATCATCCCTAACAGATCTCCCTCCAATGTACCTGACTATTCTCCACTGGAAGACAGGGACATGTATAATGTTAAGTCCGGACACAAAAAGAGAGGCAGGACAATCGTAGTGACGTAAAACAACCGTTTATTGCAGGCAACATGGAACAACAACAAACTAATTACGAACTGAGAACTGCCCGAGGCTGCAGCTCCTTTTACCGGGAGCTGTCCAGCCTGTCAGCCACTGACTCTTGTTCATTTTCCCGCTGGCGGGAAAATGAACCAATGAGTGAAGGCTGATGTAAGACTCACTCCTACTTGCATATTCAACATATAGAACACAGACTACAGAAGAACAGAGTTGGAAGGGACCTTTGGAGGTCTTCTAGTCCAATCCCCTGTTCAAACAGGAGACTCTACACCATTCCAGACAAATGGCTGTCTAATCTCTTCTTAAAAACCTCCACTGATGGAGCACCCACAATGTCTGGAGATGAACCATTCCACTGATTAATTGTTCTCATTGACAGGCAATATCTTCTTAAATCTAGATTGGGTATCTCTTTGATAAGCTTCCATCCATTATTTCCTGTCTCGTCCTGTGGTGCTTTGGAGAACAGGTTGACTCCTTCTTCTTTGTGACAGCCCCTCAAGTATTGGAAGACTGCTACCATGTCAACCCTAATGTTTCTCTTCTTTAGACTAGACATACTTAGTTCCCACAATGCTCATTGTATGCTTTAGCCTCCAGTCCCTTCATCAACAGTAAGAATCTGTAGAATTGGCTCAAAAATATCCGGCATATGCAAGATAGTTCATCCTGGTTATAACATCATAGACACGCTGTGAATCCAAAATATATTTTCCAGTTGGTCTATTTGTTAATTTTCAATATATCAAACTAATTAATATAAGGATATATACCTACAGTATAAATGTCAGCATTCTGAGTAATGCACCCATTGAAAGCAGAACTCTGAGGCAGGTAGATTCCTCAGAAAACATGTTTATTGGATGCATCACATCGGCACAGCCGGTGAAACCAACTCTAAAAGTTCCCACGGTTTTCACTTAATTAAAAGAGTAAAACTTCCCCCTTCCCATGTATCACCAGTCACATTGTCCAATGTATACAGCTGACAGCCACCTATTACGATGATCTTGGTTCCCACAGGAAAACTTTTTGTGTTGACTGTTAGACAGGCTATCTACTTCCCCCCGCCCTTCCCCCTCTCAGGCTTCGTGGCAACTATGAGGCAGTACAAGATGGCTTCAGCCAGGTTCGCTTCAGAGTTGACAATAAATACATAGTATTAGTAATGAAAAACAGAAGCCTCAAATTTTTTCCCATAAACAGAATTTTTTTTAAAAAATGTGACTAATTGCTCAAAAGTCCTCTTCCTGTACTTTTGTGAGGAAAAATGTCACTCAAATATTAACAGAGAACACATATCAACAGTCTATATTAAATGTACAGTAGATTTTTTAGGAAGGTAAAATACCAATTATTTTGACTAGTCCCGGTGCAAAATGACCATAGTTCAAGTCTTTAGATATCCAAATATTGGGATAAGAACTAGATTCTTTTAGTTTCTCAAGTAGATTTTACTGCCATTATAAAGATTCCTACTCAAGTCAAATAGCTATAAATTGTTAAAAGGAGGCAACAGCTTTCTTATAAGCAAATAACTCCATGGAATACAGGTTGCTTCTGAGAAAGCATATGTATAAGCATTTATCTCATCTTTTGCATATATATAAGCACATATATGAGGGATACGGTGGTTCAGTGGCTAAGATGCTGAGCTTGTCAATCGAAAGGTCAGCACTTCAGCGGTTCAACTCTCTAGTGTTGCGTAATGGGGTGAGCTCCCGTTACTTGCCCCAGCTTCTGCCAACCTAGAAGTTTGAAAGCAAGTAAAAAATGCAAGTAGAAAAATAGGGACCACTTTTGGTGGGAAGGTAACAGCTTTCCTTGTGCCTTTGGAGTTTAGTCATGCCTGCCACATGACCACGGAGAAGTCTTTGGACAGCGCTGGCTCTTCGGCTTTGAAACGGAGATGAGCACCGCCCCCTAGAGTCGGGAACGACTAGCACATATGTGCGAGGGGAACCTTTACCTTTACCTTTACCTTAAGCACATGTATAAGCATTTATCTCATTTTTTTGGGGGGGTGGGGAATTGCATCCCAAAGACAAAAACTGAAGTTATGTAAGTAAGAGCCAGTTTTTTTCAGAATAAGTCTACCAAAGATTCCAAAAGTGCCACCCAACTAAAGCTAACTCCCAAATTATTGCTTGATTGGAGTTGCTGGATGGAATTTAAGTCGGTCCTATCACTGCTGTTTAGTTTCTGCCAGTTCATATCCATTTTATGTTCTTGCTTTTGCTCATTCAATTTCTACTCATGTGAGCATAGATTTTTATTTACTTTATGTTAATGTTTTAGATTTAATATTTTAGATATCATTGTCTAAATGTTTATATAAGCCTCTTTCACAGAAAATAATCACCCTGCTTTAAAGGCAGAGTGTGCATTTAAAAATAAACAAATGAAAAGCTTCATTTTAAGGAACTGTCATTTCTGTTTGCTTCTCTTCCTCTCCTCTTTTCTTTGAGATCATACTTTTTACAGAAGGAAGAAAGACAGTGTGCAGAAGTTGCCGCATTTATAAATTTTGAAAAACCAAAACAAAAATAAGCACATCGTGCATGCCCTTTAATATGTGAAGTATGTAGACTTTTTATACTTCAATAATTACAAAATGTATTTCAAGTGCAGTTATTTACAGAACAGGACCATTGTTTAATCCAGTAATTGCAAGCCGTTTGCTTCCAAAGGAGGTGGGGAACCCAATCGCCCAGCTGTCCCTCTCCTTTACATCTGCTGCTCAACAGGAAACCTGTTAAAAGGCTATTAAAATCTTAAGGTAACAGCCCTTGTAAGGCTCTGGAAAAACTAGTGCAGCAATTTGCTGTTTGTGTCTGGAGTCGGAGCCATTTCCTTTGCCCGTACTGCAAACAGCTTCTGTCAGGAGCCATGAAAATCAATTCTGCAATAAAGAGAGTAAAATGAGCTGGGGATGCAGTTCTTCCTTCAGGGCCAACCAGCACAGGGGGGCCTCCTTCTGGGCATACAAAGCATCTACAAGCCGTCCTCCCCAAAGGCTGCGTGAAACAAATAACAGTCAGGTGCTATTAATATCTTCCAACTGAGTATCGCAGGAGAATTGGCTCAGGAAAGCCAGAATCACCACAACGCACAGCAGACTCTGCAGAGGAAGACTTGCCAAACAGGGAGGAGCCGGCTAAGTGTTTGGCTTCATTTGCCTCTTTTATGTTTAGGATTATAGTAATTGCTGAGGATGCCTTTTCTTCCAAATGAGACTATTCAGATATCTTTAAAGGCAATAAAGAATTGCTGTACATTGCTTGAAGGAGGAGATTACTGACGACAATAGTACGTGTGCTGCACAAAATCGGGTTGCTGATGTTAATGACGAATGCCTCCTCTGCCTCGGGCGCATAATAAATATTATGGTATTTTACTGGAAGAATTTTCAATTCCCCTGTCCAGGGTGAGAATTAAGAACAACCACACCTGCTTGGATGAAAACACTAGGGGGGAGGGAAAAGGGTATTTTCGATGATGTAGCAGAAAGATCAATGGAAAAAAATATTCCTTTTGTGTGCCAATTAGAATGTTTCCTTGGCTTTTAATTGTTTTACTGTTACATAAAGGGGAGGGGGGTTGCATAAGTGCTTATTAAACTCAGGTTTTATCCCTTTCTTGTAAATGAGGATTGTACCCCTGGTACCTCCTACTCCCCCCATTCCTTTAAAGCACTTTTGGACCTATATGGTCCCTTCTTTGATTAGACTGCTTATTTCTTTAAGGGGTTCAATTGGAAGAAAGTCCAAAAAAAGGCTGGCTGCGACATTTGGCTGCAAATAGTGAATTAACATCGTTGAGAATATGTACTACTGTAGGAAGAAATATCCTTCTGGGTTCAGCTCCAAGTGGGGAAAAAGACACTGGAAACATGGAGACTGCTTGGAAAGATGGTTTAATGGTGGACAGGATCACATGGTTTGAATTCCTGAACAGAAAAGGGGCAAGATACAGCGAGTCCCCGGGTTTTATGCTCTCTCTGGCTTTGAACTTCCTGGGGCCCTGAAAGAGTATCCTGATTGGTTGTCAGACTCCCAGGGGGTGGGGGTCTTAGCTAGCCTTGCTGGCTGATGTAATCTTCCCAGGTTCCATGTGGTGAATTTCTGTTGCTAGATGGGTCCTATTGTGTTGCAGATGATGGTGTATTGACAAAGATTGAGTTTCTGCCTCTGGCCTATTGACAAAGGGTGGGGGAAGGAAGATGGGAGCTGCTTCATCTTTAAAACATGCTTCTCCATTTCTCATCCAGGGAAACATAATATTCTGCCTTTTTAATATTTCTTAAAATATTTCATTCTTCTAGGAAAGGGGTGGGCGCTAACTTCCTACACTACGTATTTTGGTTTTTATATTTTTCTATTTCTGATTGATTATGAATTTTGTATGAAAGATAAAGTGTAGTTTGAAAGTCAGCTTGCCTAGTTAGCTCTGAGTTGGTTGAATATTAAGGGGACCCAAGGGATAACTGCTATGGTTGTGAAGTTGCTGTCCTCCGCTGTATGTATGCCACTGTGACTGGTTGTTTTTTTATTGACTTATTTTAATGTTGTTAGCTGCTCAGAATTGCTGTTTATGAGGTTGGATATCCTTGAAAATTGTCTGAAATAATAAATACTTCTCTATTCTGGTTAAAACTACAACAATTCCAGCCAAGTCAGGCTTTGATTGTTAAGAAAGAGTGTGCAAGATTGGGAGACTATGCTTTGTTAACAATCCGGAACAAACTATTGGGTTTCCTAAATACCTGACGTGCTGTTTTGTGTTGGACAGAGTTTGCAAAAGCAAAACCTAATCCTGTTACATGTTCTGGCTGAAATAAAATCCAGAGGGATCACAGAATGAATTTAGGGGCCAACTTAAATCCTTTTCTTTCCTCAACAGTTCCAAGCATCCTGCCTAACCTAAATCTTCCCAGTGCCTTTCCTTCTCTCTCTCCCATGCTTCCTTCTCAGGTACCAGAAATGTCCTTGGCTCTTTCACACTCTTACCTCCGTCTACTTTAACTCAGAACAATCATATTTCAATCCACATTGAGAATAAAACTGCATAATTTCTTTATCTAGAATGAATCACAACATCTGAAACATGTATTCTCCTGTCTGTTAAAATAACTGTTCTTTGCAGGAAACAGTCTCTGCACAGAGTCACTTTCATATCCTTAATGTTAAATGTTATATGCATAATTACTGAAGAAGTACATAAGCTGGAAACTCCTGCAAATGTTGGTTTTAGTCAGAAGTAAACAGCCAGTTGCCTTTTCAGTTGCTACCAACCTAGGAAAGAATGGCTTCTAACCAGTTACATAGAATGCTCAAGAAAAAAGATGCAAAATAATTTAAACTGATTATTATAAATGGAATCTGCATTTCATAATGCATTTTTAAAAGAAAGTATGAAAAGCAAAGAATATGCAATGGATCTGTTGCAGTGGTGAAATTCAGTTTTTTTTTACTACAGGTTCTGTGGGTATGGCTTGGTGGGCATGGCATGGTGGACGTGGCTTGGTGGGCGTGGCAGGGGAAGAATACTGCAAAATCTCCATTCCCACCCCAGGGGGAAGGATATTGCAAAATCTCCATTCCCACCTCACTCTGGGGCCAGCCAGAGGTGGTATTTGCCAGTTCTCCAAACTACTCAAAATTTCCACTACCGGTTCTCCGAACTGCTCAAAATTTCCGCTACCGGTTCTCCAGAACCTGTCAGAAACTGCTGTATTTCACCCCTGATCTGTTGGAAGAAATGTCCATCTGGGTTTAGTTCCAAGTGGGGAGAAAGACACTGGGAACATGGAGATTGCTTGAAAAGATGGCTTAATGGTGGATAGAACCACATAGTTTTGAGGTCCTGGGCAAAAAAGCACATGGGAGGGAGAGGGAGAGACAGAGAGAGACAGAGAGATTTATATCCTTTGTTGGGCTTTTAATTTGAGCGTGCATTCTGATTGGTTGTCAGACTCCCATGGGGCCATGCAGGGGTAACTTAGTAGGTTGTTTTTGAGCTCCAGGCTTGGTTGAGACTTGCTGGGTGATGCAATCTCCCCAGGTGCCATGTGGTGATGAGTAGAGGGCTAATCCTACCTTTGTTGGATCTTGGGTGAGGGCATTTGCTTATGAATAGACCTAGCTATCTCTTTATCTCTTAAGTGCTGACATCAGCTGTGGGCTATTGAGGTTGGTGGGGGCTATTAAGAGTGAGTCTGTTTCCTGCCTAAAACATGTTTCTCCATTTCTCATCCAGGGAGGTATAATATTCTGCCTTTTTAATATTTCCTAAAATATTTCATTTTTCTAGGAGAGGGGTGGGTGCTAACTTCCTACAGACCCTTCCCTTAATACATGCTAACAGATATTTAAAATATCTCTTATGTTTTCAGGAAAGGTCTGCAAAGAGATGCAAGCTATTATAATAAATTCAGCTTCAGCTTTACATGAAAGACATACCCAACAGGTTTGTTATTTCAAGATTTAATTGTGCCTGGTACGTCTATGCTAAAATTAAGCACATGTGGGAAAATCCTCTCTACACTTTTCTAAATTGGAGCCTCTGAGCCTCTGCAACACATGAGGGGGTGTACTGTCAACTACCAAACACTTGTTTTTGTTTTGCTAACCTTTAAAAAAAAACAGTGAAACATGGAAGCAAATTATAGGAGGCAGAGTGTTATTCAGGAAGCCTCCAAAACTCTACATTTTGTAGAAATACTTTTTTTTAAATATTATCTTCCATTCTAAACTTCATTCATTTTTAATGCACAAAGAGTTGTGGGTACAGTGCTGTAATATGGCTTTATTTATGACATAAAATGTTCGTGCATGTGTTGTGGGTGGCTTACAAAGATTAAACAACAAATAATATAAACCAGGGGTGGGTTCCACTTACCTTTACTACCGGTTCACAACCGGATCGTGCATGCGTGCTCACTTTGCTCGCACATCACAGAAGCTTCTGCACATGCACAGATTGCCGATGACAACATCCGGGGCAGTGGGCAGGGCCTCCCACTGGTTTTACTACCGGTTCTTGCGAACCAGTCCAAACCGGGGGCCACCCACCACTGATATAAACAATGGGCATAACTAAAAATGATCCTGCTGGGGGGAAAACATCACATTGAACTATAATCTCTAATTCAACATTGGGCTAACACAACATCTTAGCCCACTACATCAGGTATCTAAAGGTATCTGAAGACAGCAGAATCAACATTAGATGGACCTTGGGGAGACTGCTATTCCAGAGGGCAAATAAAGTGAGGAGAGGACATTCTCCTGAGTTTCATATCATGATACTGTTTAATAAACAGAATTTAAAGCAAGTCAACTTTTTAAAAAACTTATTGAGCAGGTGGATAAAACTGGAGATAAGTGGCCATGCAAAGATCCTGGTGGAATTGTTCAAGTTGCTGTTTTAAACCCCATCCATGGCATGGAACCAGGTTATTGGTAGGATTGCCTCTTCCATGTACCCATCCCATTAGGTCAAGCAGGATGGTGTGATGTAGGTCCCATCTGCTAAGAAGGTACATCTGTGGAGCCTAGGTAGTGTGCCTTTTCTGCTGCGGATCCTGCCCAAGGTTGAAATCCAGCAGGTTCTGACAGGTTCTGGAGAACCAGTAGCGGAAATTTTGAGCAGTTTGGAGAACTGGCAAATACCACCTCTGGCTGGCCCCAGAGTGGGGTGGGAATGGAGATTTTGCGATATCCTTTCCCCAGGAGTGGGGAGGGAATGGGGATTTTGCAGTATCTTTCCCCTGGAGTAGGGTGGGAATGGAGATTTTGCAATATCCTTCCCCCAGGAGTAGGGAGGGAATGGAGATTTTGCAGTATCCTTCCCCTGCCAGGCCCACCAAGCCACACCCACAGAACTGGTAGTAAAAAAAAAAATGGATTTCACCACTGGTCCTGGCCCCTGGAAAATCATTTGCTCTGAGGTGAGATCAACCTTGCCTTTCGAAAAGCCCTCAAAACATGGTTTTTCCATCAGCCTTGAAGGTCTCATGGCGAGATCGCATGATGGTTGTATAATGTTAAGCGATGGTTGTGTCTCCCACTATTTTGAATTTTTATCTTTTGTTTGTTCTCTGCTTTTACTTAATAATTTATAATATTTTTATGATCAGACATCAAAGAAAATCACATTTGGGTTGTTACATACATTTGTTAAATAAATAAATACAAGCATCATGAGTAGGGCTTCCCAGTTCAGGAAAGCATACAATTGATATACCAGATATATCTGTGCAAAGACCACAGTTGCTACTGGCTATTTGAGTTAAGGAAAAAATTACACTGCTGTGCAGATCACCTCTTTATTTACTTTGCAATTATGTTTAGATTATCTTTTTCTCTACTATGGGTTTTGACACAACAAATATGGGCATATCTTTAAATGTACTTTATTTTATTAGATATTTTTTCCACATTTATTACAATTGTAAGTAACTCAAGGTAGCAAACATACATAAAATTCCTTCCTTTTCCTGTTCCCTCTCACAACAACAATCCTGTGAGATGGAATGGGCTCAGAGTGAGTAATTGGCCCAAAATTATGGGCTTTCATGCCTAAAGTGGAACTAGAACTCCTAGTCTCCTAGATTTTAATCTACTGCCTTAACTATACCAAATTTTCTCAAAAAAAAGCAGCAGGCCATGCAATAATAATTTAAAAAACCCATTCCTTGTGAGAAGGACAATTTAAACTAATCCTGAAATACAAAATGGTGTTTTTAAATAAATTATCGAAGCTCTAAGTCGGATGTTATTGGACAAAGTATATTAACACACCTGATAAGATACATCTCATTTCCATATAGTTCTTCCAGGATAATATGGAACAATTTGTGATCATTATATATGAAGCAGCGAATCCTCACTTGGATAAACGCTAACATCAACACAATCTCCCCTTCATTACAAAACAACATACAGATTTTTAAGGCCTCTTAAGTAATATAGCAGTATGCTGTTTTAATATAGTTGGGAGAAGAGGAAAATTTGCAGTGGTCCAGATTGTGTTGATCTGTATCTTGCACCATTGCTGATCACTGACAATGACTGATTAAGGCTGATAGGAATGGTAGTTGAACAAAATCAAGAGGGACATTAATTCTCTAGACATGTGTTAGCTACTAAGAACACGATTCCCATGGAGATTGTGGAACTATATAACTATGACAGTTTCATCCTGAATTTCAGATGCCTTTTAGATGCCTCTACCTTCATTATAAAAAGAGAGTGTTTTATCTATGGCTGAAAGAATGCTAATCTACTGAGTTGTCTAGTTATTGCCAGATAACATTGTTATTACTTGTAACACAGAAATCTACCAAAAGCATAAACACCTTCAAATTATCCTCCGGGTAACAAAACATTAGCTATTTTCTCTCTGTGAAAGGGACATGTGAAATAAAATAATACTGCAGCGCCCTCAGTTCCCCAATCTGTAGATATTTACTGTCAGGTATTTTTTGTCCTATGCAAAGATGCAGTAGTTAGGCACTAACACTAAGACTAACCCATGCAGTTGCATTCACGGATTCCTTGGGCAAGTTCAATGTGATCATATACTATTAAGATCCACTCTGTGAAAATTCTAATACAGGTATGGTTGGTCCTGTCAGTGTGAAACACTATAGAATAATAATGTTTACATTTAAAACTGCTTCTTTGTCCCAAAGGCGCTTTTTCAAGAAGCAATTGGACTTGGAAGCTTCTTGGAAGACAAGCAAAACGTCTTCAAAGAAAAACCAGAAAGTCCAGTTGCCTCTTGAAAAAGCACCTTTGGGACAGCCATGACCCGGATGACTGAGAATCTCCATAGACAACGGCTTCTTTGCTATATCTTGTCAATGCATGCATATTTATCATTAATACCCAGGTAGCGAATATGTCTAATCAAACCAGAAAGATTCTTTGTGCAAGGGATTTTTTCTCTAAAAGGTCATACAGCTTCTTTGGATGCATTTCTTTAAGAGTCACTCAGAAATTTCAGACTTTGTCAAAGAGACTAAAATTAATGGGAATTTCTGGCTGGGGGGTTTATGGGGAAAATATGTAATATAAAAAAGCCTCTCTTCTTTTACCAAAAAGAAAATTACATAGAGAAAGAAAATTTAATGAAGTCAAGTCTACAATGCATATTTATTCAAGTCCACCCCTTTTAAACTCCTAGATATGGATCCAAAAGATTTGCAGTTTTCAGTTGCTGAACAATCCCGTATCCCAATATTGATAATTCCTCCTAGTCATTCTGAGAACATCATTCATCATTCCGAGATCTAATCTTCTTCTGGATAAGATGATTCTGAAAATTTCGTTTTCACTATAACTTAAGTATATCATGGCATACATCATGGCACTTTGTTGTTTTTGTATCATTTTAAATATTGTTAATTTTGATCATGGTTGCATTGCAACCCAGTGAAAGAATGCGTAATAAATAATGTTTGTGTTGCTGCTTGTTGGAATTGTGATTCTCCAATGTAATGCCATCCAGATAAACTTCATTTCCCAGAATTCCCATTTAACAGGGCAGTATTTTCTGAAGATGACTGAAGTTCTGCATATCTGGAGGACACTACATTGGAGCAGATGGTGCAAAAGTATCATTACCTCAAACCAATTGCACACAGAGAAGCATAGAACACTAGCAGATACTAACTAGTCTACTCTAAAGAACAGGCCAACATTCTACTCATGTGCCATGGGGAAGAATAAAACTTCAGCGTCTGGTTTAAGACTAGCATAAGAACACCTTATTAAAATGGAGAAACTACTGAAGAAAGTACCGGTAGTAACAATAGTCTGAAGTCTAATATTTCAGTGGAAGTTAAACTTTGCTGCACTAGAAAAACAAACACCAATCTTCTAGTGCTATAACATAGTTTTAAATTCACAGCTTGTTTTTTCAACAGGAATATGTAATTTAATTACATGAATATTTATGCTACAAAACAGAATGTCAGATTATTGTACTCTATTTAGCTAACCAAAAAAAAATGATTTAAATAAACTAGTCAAGAGCTGAGTGATTCTAGAGTCATTCTACAAAACAGCAGATGGTAATTTGAAAAACAAAATTGTCCAGAAATGCTTTTCTTGCTGATTACTTGCCACAAGACTTACCATTTGCAGGTAACTGTACAATCAAAATTGAAAGCTAATTGGTAATATAAATGAAATTAATGTTTATTGTAGAGAATGACCCAGCCTTGTTAGCACAGTACATGTCCTATTTGGTCTTTAAACACCACCAATCTCTAGAATAGTACAAGATACCTTAAGATGAAATCAGATGGAAAGTAGTTGTAAAAGGGTTTGGACGTGTGAGAATTTATCAGGGAACAAAGTTGTATTCTTATCAATACTTAGGATGTTTTGTTTTGCTTAGAAGAAAAATACACAGCTGTATAAAATACACAATTGGAGTGGTCGATAGAAAGCACTGGATGGAAGCATTCAGTTTTTATAAAGAAGCAAAGAATCTCCTTTAGCCATTACAATTAAATGAAAGCAGAAACAATGCACACACCTCACAACACAAATCCTATATACCGTATTTTTCAGAGTATAAGACGCACCGGAGTATAAGACGCAGCTTAGTTTTTGGGGAGGAAAATAGGGAGAAAAAATCTGCCTACCAGGTATTCATCTGGCTAGCGTCCTTAGTCTGGTCAGTTTCAGCACATTAATTTGCTGGTTTTTTTATCCTCTGCTTGGGGATAAAAAATAGCTTCTAAGGCACAGCTGAAAGGAACAGCAATGAGAAAAGCAGGCAAAGCAGAGGGGGGAGATCGCTTCACTCTGCTAGCGCCTAGTTAGGGCTGAAAAAAAGCTTCTAAAGAACATTTGAGAGTCAAAGCAAAGCATGGAGATGCTTCAGTCGCTAGCACCTTGTTAGCACCTCATTAGGGCTGAAAAAAAGGTTGGAAAAAGCTACATTCAGAGTATAAGACGCACCCAAATTTTCAGCCTCTTTTAGGGGGGGAAAAGGTGCGTCTTATACTCCGAAAAATACGGTAATTTTTTTTATCTTTCTGGCTGACTTAGAGCTTTCATGCGCATTTCTAACACTTTCTATTAAAAACATTTAAGAGGCAGTTTGCTCTAGTGCCGTGATGGCGAACCTATGGCATGCTTGCCCAAAGTGGCACACGGAGCCAGGTCGCCTGGCACATGCAGCATCGCCCATTCCTCTTCTGGGTTTCTGGTGCGCATGCACGTGTGATGATCAGCTGGCCTTTTTGCATGCAGAAGTGCTGGAAACTAGAAGAGCTGGTCTTCCGTTTTTCTGTGTGAGCATGCGCGCCGGCTAGCTGATTTTTGCCTGCGCATGTGTGCCAGAAACCCGGAAGAATAGCTGGCTGAAACCGGAAGTTCAGTACCTGAAACCAGAAGTTCATTTTCAGGGGTGCACATGCCCCCTGGGCAGCTCCTCTTCCGTCTGGGTTGTGCCCCAGACATGCACGCGCAAAGGTTCGCCATCACTGCTCTAGTGGTTAAGCCACCAGCAGCATATGAACCAGAAGACTATCCTGCCTAAGACATAAAAGCCAGCCGGCTGACTTTGTGCAGTCACTCTCTCTCAGCCCAACCCATCTCACAATCAAGAAGAGAAACAACCTAGAATTAAGGAGAAATTTCCCGACAGTTAGAACAATTAATCAGTGGAATGACTTGCCTCCAAGAGTTGTGGGGGCTCCATCACTGGAGCAGTGATGAAATCCAATTTTTTTTACTACTGGTTCTGTGGGCCTGGCTTAGTGGGCGTGGTGTGGCTTAGAGGGCATGGCTTGGTGCGCATGGCAGGGGAAGGATACTGCAAAATCCCCATTCCCTCCCCATTCCTGGGGGAAGGATACTGCAAAATCCCCATTCCCTCCCCACTCCTGGGGGAAGGATATTGCAAAATCTCCATTCCCACCCCAATCCAGGGGAAGGATACTGCAAAATTTCCCCATTCCCTCCCCACTCCTGGGGGAAGGATATTGCAAAATCTCCATTCCCACCTCACTCTGGGGCCAGCCAGTAGTTCTCTGAACTACTCAAAATCTCCGCTACCAGTTCTCCAGAACCTGTCAGAACCTGCTGGATTTCAACCCTGCACTGGAGGCTTTCAAAAAGAGACTGGACAACCATTTGTCTGAAATGGTATAGGATTTCCTGTTTGACCAGGGGGTTGGACTAGAAAACCTCCAGCATCCCTTCCAATTCTGTTATGGGAAAGAGAGGACGAGGAAGGAGTACAATGTACATTCTCCACCTTAAAAATAATAAAGGCAAGATAAAAATAAATTTTCAAGAGACTGAGCAGGAAGATAAAATTTGCTAAGACAGCCATGAGAAATGTTTCTTGTTAAATACATCAAACGAACGATAAATAACTTTGTAACTTCAGATAGAGCTAAAATGAATAGCGGTTTGTCTGCACTATCAGAAGACAAACTGCCATTCATTTTGCTACTGCAATAATAATTAAGATTATTTATTTTAGCTTCATGACTTTTGATTCAGTTTAATAGAGGTTGCCAGAGAAGTGTGGCCAAGATATGACAGTTTGGAAATCTCAACATACTTGTAAATAATGCCAATCAATTTTTCCCATGGAAAACATAGTTTACTTTTTTTATGATACTTCTTTGAAAAAAATTCAAAGAATTTTTTCAATTCAATTCAATTCAAAACACTCTCGAGGCTGGGTGACAATACTTAAAATTTTCAACAATGTAATGAAAATTACAGCCAAAATGTCCTATTTTAAAAGGAGTGAATTACTGATAGGATTTTACTGCCGGTGCTCAGGACTTATGTATGAAGACAACTTGACCTGAAGAGAAATGGCAGATATAGTTCTCTTACACCCAATTATAGCTGGATCACGCTTCATTACTCATGTTACGCTAAACTTACCACTGAAACTGCAACACGGCTGGGTTTGAATGACACATTTAATCATGTCAATAGCTAGGGCAAACATTTTGTGTAAACATCATAACCTCATTCGTATGGGGAAAAACAGAGGAAATTTTAGCTCCAAACAATTGCAATTGTTAGTAATATTATTCAAATATCAAAACCTGGTGAATATGAGACAGTGTTTGAAGTCACACCCAGCAAGGTCTTTAAAAAAAGATAAAGTACACCTTTAAGGATTATATATGTGTAACTAGCAAAATAGAAAAGAAATTGAAAGGAAAATGTGGGTAAATATAAGATCGGGGTTGCTCGAACACCATCTTGATAAAATATTGAATTGAAAATGGACACAATGGAGAGGGAAAGGGGAGAGGAGTAGAGGGACAGGTAGGAAGGAGATAGGAAAAGGGAGGAAAGAGAGAGAGAGAGAGAGAGAGAGAGAGAGAGAGAGAGAGAGAGAGAGAGAGAGAGGAAAGGAAAAAGGAGAGGAAGAAAGGGAGGGGAAATAAGAGCAGGATAGAGGGTTAGAAAGAGAGGAAGAGGAGAGGAGTGGGGGAAAGGAAGGGGAAGGAGAGAAGGGGAAGGAGAGGAGGAAAGAAGAAAGTTGAAAAGCATAGAAGAAGGGAGGGGAGGGTAAGAGGGGAGAAGGAGAGGAATGATTGTTGTGGAAGAAGGGAGATATGGAATGGTAGAAAAGCAACTCCGAATGTATTTTAAAGTTTTAGGATGAAGAATGAACTAATATAGAAACCAAAAAATAATATGTGTGATAAGAATGGTTAAAGAGATTGTACATTTATATATGTTTTATGAAAAATAAAAATAAAAAACTTTTTATAAAAAAAAAAGATAAAGAACACCTGACAATGGGAGGCACATTAAACTCACTGTGCATACCTGAAAAACATTGAACATGTCATCACAGACACATCCAATGGCTTCTTGAGCAATCAAAAGGGGTTTCTTAGCACATCAGAGTTTCACTGGCACTCTTCTGCTACCAGAACTGGTAAAATACTAAGAAAAACTGAAAGACATGAACAGGAAACTCTATATTCTACAAAATGATCTGGTTGGTATGATGAAACAAACAAAATGTTAAAAAATTATGATGTTTATGTAGTTACCAAATACATCTAAATTATATTAAAGTAACTCAAATATCTCTACAAACCCCAAAATGTGTCACAATTTTTGAGCACCCCTACGGTTTGGAAATTGAAAGCTGAAAAATTAGACATGCCCTACAATCACATCCCAAGGTAAAAGTTATTACTTAGTTAGTGGCACAGTCAGGGGTGGGCTGCTGGGGGTTCGCAGGGGTCGAGAGAATCTCTGGTTAAGATTCTGTGCCGTTCGGAGAATCCCCAAATCCCACTCCTGGCTGGCCCTGCCCACCCCACCCCATCCCGCCCCTCTCAGGAGTCCCCGTGCAGCCTGTTTTGGATGCAGATAAGTGCAGGAGTGGAGACTTGGGGAGAGTGAAAAACGGGCCTACCGGAAGTTTGGGAAGGCCAGAAATGGCCCCATTTACGGCCTCTAGAGGGCCTCCGGAGCCTGGAGAGGATGTTTTATCCTCCCGGAGGCTCAAGGAAAGCCTCCGGAGCCTGGGAAGGGCAAAAAGCCCCCCCCCCGGCCGTGGTGCAGGAGACCAACTAGGCCACACCCACCATGGCCACATCCACCCAGCAACCTGGCAGAGAACCCCTTGCTAAAAGTTTTGAAGCCCACCCCTGGGCACAGTTAGTGAGTTAACTGTGGTGCGCATAGCCACTTTACAACTAAATGAAAAGTAAAGTCAGTGTAAGGACACTGAGCAAAATCCTTTCTATTCCTTTCCAAGATATGAATGTGCTTTCACGGAAGAAGTGGGTGTGATACGCAGATTATTGCTATCTACTTTCTATTTATTATTTTAGTAGCTTATGCAGAATGCTTCTGAGCATGGTCTTATTTGAAAGGGGATATTATGTGCATGAATTTTATTACAGGGAAATCTGACTTGGACTTCTAAAGCAAAGGGAGTTTCTACAGTCACTTATACATTCCTGTTCAGAAATAAGTTGTGTCAAGTTCAATGGGATTTCTTTCCAGGCAAATACTTATCTTACTTAATCTAGGAAACATTGAATATCTTTGCTCCTCCTGACGAATTTCTTCTGATGTAATGATTCAGAATAACTCCTTTCTGATAATGTTGTAAAAACAGATTTAAATGTCAGGCTTGGGATGCTTTAAAAATAATCCTATCTCAACCATAATCAAAAAATAGAAAACCAATCCTAGTTAAGAAACGGTGCTCTGCATAAGCAGTCTCACTCTATTAGTTTCATTTCTGCAGATAAGTTACTTTTTTTCTGGAGTAAAGAATGAACTGGAATCTTAATTAAATGTTTTGCCGAGTATCTAAGTGGGATAAGCATCTCTGCAACAAAACATCTGGATAATCAGTTTTATCATATTAGCTTTATCAATACTCAAGGTCAAGAATGGGTTTCCCAACTAAAGTCAAATACTTTGTCATGTAATTTTGTCCCCTTCCCCAGAAAATCATCATTTCAGGTAGTCTCCCCCCCTTTTTTTTTGGCAAGTAAAACCAATTGCAATGTGCTCCATTCTGTTTCCTTTATTGCTACATGTGCAGCCTTTTAAGATAGTTGGGAACACTTCAGTATTCTGCAGCTATAGTCAGTGTTCTGTTCAAATGAGAAGCAGGGAGACAAATATTGTTGTCTTAAATGGGTTGGAATTCTTGTGCGGTAATCATTTTTTCCCCCTTTATTATTTTTTTAAGGCAATTGCCTGCAGCAGTGATTGAAGACAGACATCAGCAAATCTTTATTGAATAGAAACTTTGCTATTCTTAATATTCCTGCCAATAATTATCATTATTCAGGGTTTTTGGCTTCTTGATTCTAAGATTAACCATTACCTGTCCAGTTTGTGGGAACAAAAGTATCTGACGGGTTGGAAAATCAAAAAGACAGAAAAGGAGTGTAGAATACAACTGTGTTGGTGCTGTTTGAATGCAAAAAGATGCTTCAGCACATGCTTCTTAAGAGAAGGTGCTCTCTTAAGACCTGTTAGCAAACCCAATGGCCTCAATTTTGTGACTTCCTTGTTGCATCATCTTCATTTAGGGAAATATTTGTTTGACCAAAGGAGTTGAAGATGATATAGGTTTGCCTCCAAATGCTCTGAAGTATATTTTCTTGTTTGAATCTGAAGTGTTTTAAAGCTCTGCAAAGAAGTGCATTCTTCTGACTTACTTCTGATCAAACGCCCCCCTCCCAAATCCTGAGAAAAATCAATCCAATCAATCAATCAATCAGAATAGAAAATGGAAGACACCCTGGAGGTCTTCTAGTCCAACCCCCTGCTCAAGCAGGAAACCCTATGCCATTTCAGACAGGTGACTTTTCTTAAAGACTTTTCAGTCTTTTCTTAAAAACCTCCAGTGATAAAGCACCTACAATTAACTGTTCCACTGGTTAATTGTTTTGAAGTTTCTCCTTAATTCCAGGTTGCTTCTCTCCTTCATTAATTTCCATCCATTGTTTCTTGTCTTGCCTTCTGGTGCTTTGGAAAGTAAGTTGATCCCCTCTTCTTTGTGGCAGCCCCCCAAATACTGGAATACTACTAGTATGTAAAATATAAAGAGACTTACGAGGGAGTCTTTATTTCCTTTTAATGCTTCTTTCCCTAATGGCAGATCTGTTCCCATCTTGGTCTATAACTTTGTTGGCATGGATTCATGATTGCTAGCCACATGGAAAACTTAGCCTCGTGTTATTTGAAGCAGGTAAACTAATTTTTTATAACCTCATTTCATTGCCATTATTAAAATAAAAATCATTTATCCATTTGAAGTTCCAGTGGTGTGCTTGGTAGTAGCAGTATACTCCATATCCATTTGGAACCTAATAATTCTGGTTAAAAGGGAAAAGCAGACCATTTTATATAAGTTTGTATTGCGGTGGGCGGGGGGGAATAGTCACACCTTAAATGTCCCACCCTTAGAACAAAGGCAGAGAAGGTGGGAAGATGGAGAGCCCAAGAAGAGATCTGCCAGGGTTAGGTGGGCATTGGTGACAGATGCCCCGTCAATTTGACGTTCATTTACCTATTCCTTTCATACAACCTCCAAATTTTAGTTAAGCAGACTATTGAATATACACCTAAGACAAAATCCTTGTGTGTCCAATCACACTTGGTCAATAAAGAATTCTATTCTGTTCTGTTCTGTTCTGTTCTGTTCTGTTCTGTTCTGTTCTATTCTATTCTATTCTATTCTATTCTATTCTATTCTATTCTATTCTATTCTATTCTATTCTATTCTATTCTATTCTATTCTATTCTATTATTCCATTCCATTCCATTCCATTCCATTCCATTCCATTCCATTAATATCCCTAACTGTTCTCCCTCACAATCTAGAACGATTCTTAGAATTATAGAAGAAATTCCCACAGCATTGCTTTCATGGAAGTCTTGCATACAGATCACCGAAAAACGTCTCTGTTTTGGATCAGTTTAGACCAGCCAAAATCCTCTAATTTTCTCCAGGACGGGTGAATAAGAATTGCAGAGATAGAAACAAGAGGAGGTCTTTAAAGAACTAGAGCGCAAAAGCATGGAATAGCAAGAGTAACATGACAGGCAGGTCAAACAAAAACACCTGAGAGCTTTCTCATTGCTGTGGTCTTTAGCCCTTTTCCTTGTTTTCTTTATTTTGTGAACTGGATTCAGTCTTCCTCTCCTATGCAGGAACCCTCTAGACTTGCACAATGGGACTTTTTAGAAATATAACTTTTTAAACTATCTCTCCCACCTCCAGGAAGAATTTCAGCTTCCAAATGAGAGGCTGATCTCACTTCCAGTCCCCAAGAAGTGAGGGTACATGTTGCTTTTTCCTCTTTTTGACTTTGCAGTTTGTTCTTTTTAAGTTTTGAATTGAATTACTAATTTCTCCCAGCTAAGATAATTAGATAATTATTTTTGCTATTCCCCTAAGAAATTACTTGAATACTTTATATCTGCATGTTTTATGTGTGTCAATATTTTTTCTTAATTGGAAGAAGTGTGGTAATTGAGTTCAGTGGCCAAAATACACTTTTGACAATGGTTTAAAATTCCATTAATGAATATGTAACAGAAGTCTGAAACATTCTCCTGAGTATATCCGCCAACAAAGGAGATACACACAAGGAAATAGAAGCAATTACCAAAAAACTCATCAGTAACAAATAATGGGTCACCAATACAAAAGGCAATAGATTTTAAGAAACAAATTTCACTTAGAATTGAGAGAGAGAGAGAGAGAGAGAGAGAGAGAGAGAGAGAGAGAGAGAGAGAGAGAGAGAGAGAGAGATCTCACCCTCTATACACTGTATATTTTTGAATCATCATATTGATTCCTTTTACAGTATAAACTCATTTAGGAAATAATTGTTGAATTTAAACTGCTTTAATATTTTAATGTATATTTACATACTCCCACCCAATCCCTACTATAGTGATGTTTGCTCCTTATAGACACTCTCTAAGCCTGTGATGGCGAACTTATAGCATGGGATGTGCGTGCAAGCATGGGGGGATTTGCGTGCATGCACAGGGGATGCACATGCATGCACGTGGGGGCGCTCGCATTGCATTTGGGGGATTCAAGCATGCGTGCATGCATGCATGTGTGCTTTGGACATTCGGCACGAAAAAGGTTAACCATCACTGCTCTAAGCTATCACTGATCCTAGTCACACATATGTGTCTCATTTTCTCAATGTCCATATAGCTATCAAGTCTAAGGAAGCAAGAACTATGCAGATTTAAGGAACAGATATTTAATGCTAGGCTGGGATAAATACAGATGGAAGAAACTGTGATAAGAATGTGCCACTTATAGTCAGAATCTTTTTGAGGCTCTTTCCTTTTTCCAGATCTTTTAATTAGAGTTGGGTTGCCATTTCTGAGGTAATGTTTCAACCAGATTTTCACCTGCTTTCCCACAACTGCTTACAATAATTATTTTATCTCCCTATATACATTTCTCAGCATCTATCACTATTGGCCCTGCTGTCTAAATTTGCAAGAAAAATACATCTGATACATCCCAACAAGATTTATTTATTCCCTAAAATTTCACATACATTAATAATTCATTAATTTAAATGTTCCATAATCCAGCCATACTCACTTCCTATAGATATATATAGAGAGATATATATATAGATATAAAACTGCCTTAGAGATGATATTGAATCCAATTCGAAAGCAGTCCACACTATTACATTATGATCTTTTAAATCAATTTAAATAATATCAAACAGAGTTCTCCAACCTTCAAAAACAGTTTTGTGAAGAGAAAAGTAAAGAAATAGGAGCAGATTAACTGAAATAAATATGTTCTACGGAGTCCCACTGGAATGCTTTCCATTAAGGGAAAATTTCAGCTTTATGTATTCCTAGTTTTCAATTATAATTTATTATGAACATGTTTTATTGACAGATACATAGAAATATTCTTAGCTGGAATGGTAATGAACTAGCCTTATGAAATTGTCTAACATTTTTTAAGATACAGAACTGTTTCCTGGACAGACTGACCTGCCAAAACCTATCAATATATGAAATAAATGATTCATGTCTTTTTTTAAAGCTGGTTGAGATCCATCTCTTAGTATCAATGTTAAAATGAATTGTCCATCAATAAAATGTAAGATGCTCGAACTTCCACTTGACTGTGCTGTCACTTGCCCTGTTTGACAAAAAACAACACTGTGAAATACATGCACGCTGTCAATACACAAAAGATTGGCTCATCCTAAGCACCTCATGGTGGACCCAGATAGAGTGGAAGTATTAGAAAATATGGAAAGCCCTTAGCTGCTTATGTAGCTTCCCACAGCTGAATGACATCTGGAATCAATAATTATAATCCATAAAATAAAATATTTTATAGAGATTAGTAAGAGATTAAGGTTACTCATGAACTTCTGATTCAGTACTTATTCTGAAGGATGTTGCCTTACGCCAAATGAACCTACAACTCCATCTCATTTAGCATAGAGCTGTGGAGAGAATTTATATCAATAAATTAAATGAATTGTTTAAAACAGAAAGTGCTGTCTAAAGTTTTAAACTCAGATGGTTCTTCAGACCTACTGAGAGCTGAAGAAGCTTCTTGGTTGAGAAATGGAACCAGTGGTGGGTTGCTCCCAGTTCGCAAGAACCGGTAGTAAAAATTTGTAGTAGTTCCGAGAACCGGTAATAACATTGGCTGGCCATGCCCCCGAACCGGTCCCCGGCCCGGTCACTGCTCACTTACCCCACCCACCTCATGAGAGGCTTTTTTTTTTTTACTTTTAAAAGCATTTTTTCTACAACCTCTTTGCAGAAAACAATGCTTTGAAAAGCCTCTGATGATCCCGCGGCTCAGCTGGGAACGTCAGAGGCTTTTCAAAGCATTTTTTTCTGCAACCTCTTCAGCCGAAGAGGTGGTAAAAAAAATTCTTTGAAAAGCCTCTGACGATCCCAGCTGAGTTGCCTGATCGGTAGAGGCTTTTCAAAGCATTTTTTCTGCAACCTCTTAAGATTGTAGAAAAAATGCTTTTAAAAGTAAAAAAAAAAAAAAAGTTGGCCACGCCCACCCAGTCACATTACCCCCAACCAAGCCACACCCACAAAATAAGCCACACCCACAGAACCGGTAGTGAAAAATTTTAGAACCCACCCCGAGGGAAACGTCTTCAAAGAAAACACAAGAAACTCCAGTTGCCTCCTGAAATAGTAACTTTGGGGCAACCATGACCTGAATGACTGAGAATCTCCACAGACTTTTAGCTATGAACTTTGGGGTGAACACTCTTCAAATGGTGTGGGAGTATGAACAGATTTCTAGAAAAATTGCAGACTACAGGAACTATTTGCACTTCAATTTGAGATGCAGATAACACAGACTCATCTCCAGCAGCCTGTGACTATTTCCAACAGTGAAGGGACACATGGCAGAAACATCCTGCAGCCAAGAAGGTTCCACACTCATTTGCACTACTCAGGTGATCCTGAGGACATAGACAAACCTCCAAGTGGCCTCAACAACTCTCTAAAACGAATGCAAATGACTAGCTGTCGGCAAGGAATACAAATCCTTCCATTCCCCATCATCTAATCAGATTTGAAGAAACCTCTTGGAAGAGAAACAAAACATCTTCAAAGAAAAAAACCAAGAAAATCCAATTGCCTGTTGGAAAAGCACCTTTGGGACAACCAAGAACTGGATGTCTGAGAATCTCCACCAACGTTTAGACCTGCCTAAAGATACAAAAGCATGTATTCTACCCCAAAAATTCCCTTAGATTTTGATTTCTCCTTTTTGATTTTATTTATAATACTCCTCTACATCTCACAAAAGTTTCTGCTACTTGATAGCAACTCTCATTCCAAGATACCTTAACCAAATGTTAAGTTTTGAAATTATCATTTCAAGTCTGTGCTTGTTTTCTGCAACAGAATTACAATTTATTGCACACATAACCTTTAAGCAAGCTGATCAATATTACTTTACCAAAAACAAATATTGTCACTATAATTTCATTTTGAAGCTAATTTCTATGGGCCAGTAACACAGAGTACAGCTTACATTCTATGTTACACTTCTGGAAAAATACCTTCCTTCCTCTTTTGGACTCTTCAGATGTTAGTGTATCCTTGCCACTGAATGTTGTCAAACCTTCATAAAGGCCCCACTAGTATCTCAATGGACTCTGAGTGATTAAGTCTGATGCAGGGGTGAAATCCAGCAGGTTCTGACAGGTTCTGGAGAACCGGTAGCAGAAATTTTGAGTAGTTCGGAGAACTGGCAAATACCACCTCTGGCTGGCCCCAGAGTGAGGTGGGAATGGAGATTTTGCAATATCCTTTCCCCAGGAGTGGGGAGGGAATGGGGATTTTGCAGTATCCTTTCCCTGCCACCAAGCCACGCCTACCAAGCCACACCACGCCCACCAAGCCACGTCCACAAAACCGGTAGTAAAAAAATTGGGATTTCACCACTGGTCTGATGCTTCTTTCACTTAATGTCATAAACTCATCCAACATGCAATGTGCCAGTGTAAAAATGTAATTGTTTCTTTACATGACTGGTCACACCACTTTTAATTGCAATATCTGTGCCCAAACAATTACCCATAATTGGTAATTAGTGTCTTATGCTCTGTGCAGGAATTTGTGCATTTCTCCATGGCAAACTGCTTCATTTGAGTAATATTTGAAGGTTTTCTACCATGAGATGCTCACTTTAGAAGCTGCCACAACTCTTCTACAGGGTTTGGGTCTGGACATTGGTTTGGCTTGAACACTGAATTTGTCCTGTTTTGTAGGATTGTTTTTATTTTTAGAATTGCTATCTTGCTGCATGACTCATATGCAGTTCAGGGGACAGCAATAGATAGAAAGAGAGAGAGAATTTGAAAATCTCTTGTAGAATGTTGTGTTATGAAGCAGAATTTCTCCAGAATGAAAATGTTGCTTAGCCATCCAGGACTCTAAAGGAATTTGCAACCCAGCACATTCTTCATGCAGAAATCCCTGAACAGATTTAGATGTATGTGTTCTGTTTCAAAATTTGCTAGCTGGCGCATAAAAAGTTACACTTAACAGTTTAACATCAGTTTAATAGAACAGCAAAGCAGTAAGTATTCTGCTAGATAATGGCTGTGGTTTCTAAACATTATTCTGAGAAGGCAAAAAATACTACAAATACTAAATCATGAACTGTTATACATGACACTGTGCTGTATCATCATCTAGAATAAAAAAAATCTTGAGAAATCTTGGATATACAAAGTCAAAAGGGATGCCAATGTTTGAGTAACTTGAGTTTTTAAACATTTTATACATGTTTCTTTACGAGAAATATAAGATTCATTATGATTCATCTCTATGTGTTTTGATTCCAGTTAAATGAAAGCACAAATTGGTTTTTATCCTCCTTTAAGTCTGTCTTCCATTCACTTTTTAGAGAATAAAAATTAAGACTCGCTTAAATCAAGTTTGATTTCTGAAGTCCATATAAGCCATATGGTTTTTTTAGAAAACCGTTAAGACATGATATTTCAAGGAGGCACCGAAGGTCTAGATTATCCCTTTTTAAGTCTTTCCCCCCCCCAAAAAAAAACCCAATAACTTTCACTTGGTTTATTCTAACAAAAGTAAAATTCTTTTCAATTCCTTCCTCTTATATTATGTGATGAATAACAAATCTGTTTTAAATAGGTATCCCATTTTAGGAATACTTTTTGAAAATCTAAGCATGTGCACCTTAAGATATAATCATGTGCACCCACACCTAAAACTCTACATTAAGAGAAAATCAAGTTATAGCCAGTTATTTGTTTATATTCTATTCATTTCAGATTCTGCAAAACTTGAAGCATCATTACAGTTGCACATGAACACCTGAATTAATTGATTTATATATAACCTTGTTAAGGAGTAACAAAAACAGATGCACAGATCATATCTTCATTAACTTGTTAGATTGGCTGTGGGCGGTCACCAAAGAATTATCGCAGGTGGTGGCAAAATAATAATCGCAACATTTAATGCCCAAGTGTCTTTTTCCAAGCTAGTTTTCCTCTAATCAAAGCACTCAGTGCTAGGCACAAAAGACCATACTGCTAATTATATTCCCTTAAAACAACCCAACCTCTCCCTCAAATAGATATAATCAAACTGAAATGTTTCCATTAACTTGCATCAACTGGAGTTAAACCCACAGAACCCAAAAGCCAATGAAGCTGGATAAAAAGAAAAGAATCCACTTGGGTTAGCAGCAATATTCATATTCAATGCACCACAGAGGGGAGCTGATGGTGTTGAAATCTTAAGACAATGTTGAAAAGCAATATCGGATTTAACACTGATTAATGTCGGTATTTAAACCAAAGGCTGATTATTAGTCTTCCCACCACTTGTTTCCGCTACTTTGTGAATACTTCAACATCAATTACGGAAGCTTTCCCAGGCTTTGTGATAGGAGTCATTTCTAAACCAGAGGAGCCGAGAGGGGATCTGAAGTTTATTGGATAAAAATGGCAATAGGCATTCAAGCTAATTTAGCAGGAATGTTTTTGAAAATAAAATAAAATAAAAAAACAAGGAGCAGAGTCTTAAGAGGACATTGTCTATCACTGACTTAAAAGAACAATTACAATAGTGACCAAAATTGTGGAAACCTTTTGGGAAAAGTGTATTTTTGTGGTTTGATGGCTAATAACTTTTTTTTTGGAGTTTCAAGGTAATCATATTCCACTGCTGGAATGGCCTGGGAATAGCCCAGACCTTAACCCAATTGAAAATCTATGGAGAAACTTTCAATTGGGTTAATCTATGGGGAAATGTATAGTATACAGGGGGTAGAATAGTTGAATGTCATGTAGAAATGTATAGTACACAGGGGGTAGAATAGATGGGCGGTAAAGTATTATACAATATGATTTGGATTTGGATTTCATCTTGGGGAAGTCACGGGGGAGGGGAGGGTTAGGGAGGGTTAGGGAGGAAAAGGGGGGGGGGAATGGGAAAATTTGTATTTGTAAAACTTTTTCAATAAAAAAAAAGAAAATCTATGGAGAAACTTGTTAGTCAGAAGTGATCTAGCAATAAAACCCAGTTAATAGAATCAATCATTCAATCTTGGTTTCACATTATAACAGCTGCAGAACTAAAAGACTTGGTTCACTCCATGGGAAGACATTGTAAGGCCGTAATTCATGCTAAAGGTTACCCAACTAAGTATTAACTGACATGGTGAAAATTTTTGTATATCTCGTTTTTTCTACGTGTTTCACTTTTCTTCTTTATACTGTAACTGCTATTCTAATAGCAAATCCTTCGTAAAAGTTATTGCATTACATTCTTGATTTAATTATCTTTCCATTGATATATAATTTTATGGTACTACTCCAAAAAAACCTGGCACTATTAGCTTAGTTTTAGAAAATACACTTTTCCCAAAAGGTTTCCACAATTTTGGCCACTACTGTATTGTAGGGAAAACCTGACTGAAGAACACTTTTAGATTCAGCCTAAAGAAATATCTGCTATAAATCATTAGCAATTTAATGGTGGGGTGGAAAGAGAGAGAGAAAGAAGGAAAACAGAACACAAGAATTTTAACATTACTGCAAAGTTGAAGCTCTGATTTTTGTTGGTCATTTTTCCACCTCGATCCCAATTTGGTACATAAGCAAACTACTTCTGCTTGTAATGTTTCTCTCCCAGCCATTCTCAAAAGGAACATAATTTTACTCCATACAAATATACTTCTGGTTTTTTCCTAAAATGGTCCAGACCACCACATTTTCTGATGCTGTGACTCTAAGCCAGGACAGGGAGCCACAGAACAGTGGTTGTACGTGCAGCATGGGAGACAATTGAATTTCTGCACAAGTGATTATATTAGAACATAAACCGGGCCGCAAAAACAAGCGAAGCCCCATATGTGGGATGCAGGCAGTACATGAAACCAAGCCCCCCACTCTGGTCCATGGAAAAACCTCTCTCCGTGGAACCGGTCCCTGGTTTATGGGGGGCGGGGGGCACTGCATTGGAAGGTTATCTATGTGAAATTCATTAGAAAGGGTAGGGCAACCGAAAAACACAGCTCCACTCCCCTGAGATGTCTGAAATACTTTGATGTTATTTGGACCTCCAGAGAAACAGTGAAACACTTCATGAGTAGGAAAAATGAATCCATCGCCTCCCTCCCATCGTCATACAATGCTATTTACATTCTCCCTTATAACTATTAAAATGTTGGACTTGGACCAAGAAGATATACTCAACCACAAAGTACTTTCTTTTGCAACCCAACATATAAGGATATAATTTACAAGGATAAAAATGCAATTAAGAACTGAATAAACAAATTAGTCAATAGTTTATATAAAAAAAAAAAACCTTGGAAGGATGTGGTTTCAAACTATTCTTAAAGAAGCTAAAGAATTATTCCTCCAACCATTTCAGCTTATGCCAGCTACAGCTTTATATTATGTCAACCCAGACTTTAATCTATATACGTAGCTACAGGCTGAACCAACGACCTGAAAGTCAGCTCCACGTGCCAAGTCAGACCAGATCAGCACTCACTCACAATTTATGACTGCCATGTTTCTACTCATACACAAAGCAACAATTTTGAAACATCCTCAGTTTCTGTGAAAATCTTACAGCTTCCTTCCATTGCTTGAGAAAAAGTTGTGCAATTCAATATTAGTCTGCAACCCTAAATACACAAAACAGAGATTTTTCTCCCCTGTTATGAATAGGACAGAACAAGTATACCACACATAATTGTAACATTTTCTGAGAACTGCATGGATTGTTTCGATTGTTCATAATAGGAAGTGTATCTCAATAAATGTACAGACGTCTTATTATGAGAGGCCACCAGCAAATATGGGTACAATTACTCTATATTTTAACAAAATAACTAGAGAAGACCCTGGAAAATGTTAGCACCACAAGGAAGAGAAAGAAAACTAATTAAGTATGTTAAGAAAAATCTTCCCTAAACTACTCTATATCTTCAAGAAGAGCGTTTTTAATGCCTGCTCCATTGTAAATAGTAAGCAATATATTATCTATCTATCTATCTATCTATCTATCTATCTATCTATCTATCTATCTATCTATCTTTGTGATCTATCCAGTTCACAACTTTAGCCAAGCCACTTCAAATGAAATTGATCAAACTTGAACAGGGCAAGGTAGAAGGGTAAAACTCATTTTAATTTCATATGTTTGTTTCTATTTTAAAGGGACTTTAAAAATGACTAATACATCTATTTTTTTAAAAAAAAAAACATTATTACAGTACACTATTTATCTCTACAGGAGACTCATTGGGAGCTGGCATACACTCGGTGTATATCAATGAGGGGCTTCATTCAGTTTTGAAAATTATGGACAGCACGTTTCACCCATTAATTCTAGTACCCTTTCACTCACACATACAACTTTTTCCCCTTAGTCATGCATTAATTCAACTAAGTCTGGAAGAGACAACAATGATAGCACTACAACAGCTCCCAGGCATAATGGGACTACTACAGCATAACGGGACTACAAATCCTATCGTTTCTTGTTGCCAAGGTGGCTTAAAGGTTGTCCCTATACATAGGAAGAATGCATCTTGGCTTATGATGAAAAAGACAGAAGCCCAAGCCAAGAAACCACACACATTGTGCCATAATTGTGCAAAAAGAAAAGGGAAATTTCAATGGCCATACATACATATGCAAAGATGCAATTTAAAGGCATGCCTTTCACAATAACTTATCTACCCTGTTTTGTTTTACTTTCTAACGTTCCGGTGTTTTCAATCTCTCTCAGGTGTAGGAAGCACTGCATCTTTTACAGGTGTTTTGCCAAACAGAGGCAATAGGACTCCTGTATGATAAAGAGCACACCCTACTGGCAAAGGACAATTGTTACTGGTTGTGAACAGTTAAAAAGTTAAAACCCTGTAAGGTTCCTCCAGTTTCAAGCTGAAGAATTTTAATTCGTATTTTTCCATAGTATCCTGGAAGCTTATGGATTAATGCTAGGCTCGTGGACAACGTTATCCAAGATTGTAGAAGAGACCAACTACTTGAATTCCAGCTGTTGAATTCTTTGAAGCCAACTAAAAACTTTGGGGAGGGGGGGGGTCCCTGTTGGGAAGAAGGGAAGAACGGAAAGGAAGGCAGGAAGGCAGGCAGGCAGGCGAAAGAACGAAAGAAGAACGAAAGAAATCTTTCTTTCTTCTTTCCTTCCTTCTTTCTTTCTTTTCTTCTTCCCTTCTTCTTCCCTTCTTGCCTGCCTTCCTTCCTTCTTTTCCTTCCTTTCCTTCTTTTCTTCCTTCCTTCTTTCCTTCTCCCTTCTTGCCTTCCTTTCTTCCTTCTTTCCTTCTTCTTTCCTTCCTTCCTTCCTTTTTTTCTTCCTTCTTTTCCTTCCTTCTTCCCAGCAGGGACTTCCCCACCCCACCCCCAAGTTTTAGTTTTAGAAAGAAGGAAGGAAGGAAGGAAGGAAAGGAAAGAAGGAAGGAAAGAAAGTTGTTGCCAAGCCTCTCCTCCTTCCCTCTCTCTCTCTCTCTCTCTTCCCTCTCCCAATTTGTTCATCCCCTGAAAGTCGCTTTAGAAATTTTCAAAAGGATTCTCTATTCATTGCACAATGAAGCAATTCATGGCTTCAACTGCGCCCGAGCCCGGCTCGGAGGGGCAAAGGCACCGCTGGTCTCTTTCTAGGGAGGAAGGCGAGATCCAGGGAAAAGTCCAACCCAGAAGGTGGGCAAAGGCCAAAGGGAACCCTGCCCCCACCCCTCCCGAAAGAGAAGATCCGTGTCGCCCCACGCCCCGTCCGCGCCGCCTCCCCAGGTGCCTTACCTGCGATTTCCTGATAGGGGATGTTCACCAGGCTGAAGCCTTTCGTTTTGTACGCCTCCCGCACCTCGCCGCAGCTCCGCGCTTTCACGTCAGCGGCTCCGGCCCGAAGTGACAGCAACAGCCCGAGGGGAGCCCAAAGCAGCGCCCCCATCCCGGCCACCATGGTGCTCCCCAAATTTCTTTCCGCGAGAAAAACCCGGCTGCCCCCAAAAGACCCGACCCGCTCGCTTTGCAAAAACAGGGAGAGACGCCAAATCCACTGGAAAAAATAAATCCCCAAGACCGGTTCCTCTTCTTCTTCTCCTCCTCCTCCTCTTCCTCCTCTTCTTCTTCTTCCAAGAGGCGCCGAGCGGAGCCCTCCAGCGCGAAGTGCCTTCCCCGAGACCCCACCCGCGCGTGTCTAGGCGCCACGCAGACCTCCTCGAGCGAGCCCCGCAAACTTTGAGCAGCCGCTACGGCTACGGGGAAAGGAGCCCGAGCCGCAGGGCACGAGGAGCCGCTTCCACGCTTCCCTTTCGCCCACTCCTCCCGGGGCTCCTCGGCCGGCGGGTGGTTCAAGTCTCTCCACACACACACACACACCCCCACCACCACCGGGTTGCGCGGCGCCCTGGGTGCCCTCGGTCGAGGGAGCAGCGAAGCCGCGCTCAGGTTGAAGGCAGCGGGAGGAAGCGCCGCGCGGGAAAGCGAGGATTGGCTGGACGCGGCGCGCGACGCGTTTCGCCCGGGTGAGAGGCAGACATCAAGGGGGGGGGGGTTTAAAAAAAAAAAAAAAGAGAGAGAGAGAGAGAGAGAGAAAGAGCGAGCCTCGCTGGAGATCAGAGGGAAGCCGCCGCGCAAGGCTACCCGGAGCAGCCAAGCAAGCTGCGGACGCGCACACGGCAGCGCGAGCGAAACGTGTTCCAAATTGCAGAGCCGGCTTACAGAAAGAAGGGCGGGAAGGAAAACCCGGGCCGGATTCTCTCTCTCTCTCTCTCTCTCTCTCTCCCCTCCCTCTCTCCCTCCCCCCCCTCCATCCCCCCTCTCTTCCCCCTCTCCCTCCCTCTTTCTCTCTCTCTCTCCCCTCTCCCTCCCTCCCTCTCCCCCTCCATCCCCCCTATCTTCCCCCTCTCCTTCCCTCCCTCTCCCTCCCTCCCTATCTCTCTCCCTCTCTTTCCCCTCTCCCTCCCTCTCTCTCTCCCCCTCCATCCCCCCTCTCTCCCCCTCTCCCTCCCTCTCCCTCCCTCCCTCTCTCTCTCCCTCTTTCCCCTCTCCCTCCCTCTCTCTCTCCCCCTCCATCCCCCCTCTCTCCCCCTCTCCCTCCCTCTTCCTCCCTCCCTCTCTCCCTCTCTTTCCCCTGTCCCTCCCTCTCTCTCTCCCCCCTCCATCCCCCCTCTCTCCCCCTCTCCCTCCCTCCTCTCTCCCCCCTCTCCCTCCCTCTTCCTCCCTGCCTCTCTCTCTCCCTCTCTTTCCCCTGTCCCTCCCTCTCTCTCTCCCCCTCCATCCCCCCTCTCTCCCCCTCTCCCTCCCTCTTCCTCCCTCCCTCTCTCTCTCCCTCTCTTTCCCCTCTCCCCTCCCTCTCTCTCTCCCCCCTCCATCCCCCCCTCTCCCTCCCTCTCCCTCCCTCCCTCTCTCTCTCCCCCCCTTCCCCAAATGGAATAGAGGGGTCGAGGTGGTTGGGGGCGGGGCGGTACGCGGAGCTGGAAAGAATGTCTCTTTCTCCCACCCTTCCCCCCTCCCCGGGAATGAACATTGGACGTTGTCTTCGGCCAAAGAGCCAAGAAGTCAACTCTAGCCTTGGAAAGATTTGGGGGGGTGGGGTGTCATCGGGGCACCTCAAACCTGGTGTTTTCCAGATTCGGCCCATCTGGGGAAAAAAGGGCAGCTTGGACCTGAAGGAATGCTTGAAGGGCGGCTTAAGACTGCCAGGCTTGTTTTAAAGGTGGGGGGGTTAGGAATAGTAGAGGGGCAACTTCGCTTTTTTCTCCTTCTAGCAGAGCCACCTCCACCCCCCCCCACCCCCCCACCCCCCAACAGGGTGATGGAAAAAGAAAAAAGCAGCGTGGCTGCATCTCCTTGCCCGCTTATTTGAGTAGCCTTGGTGGTGCAGCGGACTAAGTGCTGTTATGTAGCACTTAGCTGCCAGCTGCCTGCAATTAGTGCGAGTTCAAATCTCACCAGGCTCAAGGTTGACTCAGCCTTCCATCCTTCCGAGGCTGGTAAATTGAGGACCCGGATTGTGGGGGCAATAAGCTGACTTTGTAGAAAAAAACCGCTTATGGGGGGCCAAAAGCCCTAATAAGCAGGTATATACAAAAGAATGAAGGCTATTGCTATAAGTGCCTTGTAAGCCGCCCTGAGTCTTCGGAGGAGGGCGGCATATAAATGAACTAATAAATAAATAAACCAGCAAATGCCAGCTCTGGCTGGCCCCAGAAGTGGGATGGGAATGGAGATTTTGCAATATCCTCCCAGGAGTGGGGCGGGAATGGAGATTTTGCAGTATCCTTCCCCCAGGAGTGGGGAGGGAATGGGGATTTTGCAGTATCCTTCCCCTGCCACACGTCCACCAAGCCACATCACGCCCACCAAGCCAGGCAGTGCCCAGCCCCCTTTGAGTGGCCAATCCAACAGAATACCTTCCCCATCAGAGTGCTGTCCAAGAGGAGATGCCCCATAAGCAAAGAAAAAGGGCTGGGGGTCATCCAGAGCAGGAGAGAGACTAGCTCCCATTTACTTCGAAATTCCCAACCCTGTTTCAGCGCAGGCTCTCCAAGTATTGTGGGAGTGAGTAATTTCGGCTGACGGCTACACTGGAAGTCAAAAGACGTCTCAGAAGAAGCCAGGAGCAAATTTTCCTCTACAGAAGTCCAGAAAACTTAATAGAAACATCCATGAGGTCCAGCTCAACGGAAAGGAGACACTTGTACAGTCATGAAGGATGATCCTGTCCAGCTGAATGGCTAAAAAAATGAGAAAGGACAGCTGTAATTTTCCCTTTTCTAAGGGCTTCCTCACATACCTGAAGAAAACCAAGAGGACACAATGATCTCAGGTTTGCCTTTTGGGTGGGGACAGAAAGGATCCCAGGTCTCAGGGTTGATTGATTCCCCCATCCTCTCACCCCCGCAGCCTCCTTTCAGCTGCTGATGGAACTGTTGCTTGGGCTACCAGATTTAAGGTGCAAACCTTCACCCAAACATTAGAGGGCAGCAAAGAGCCTGAGTATTGTGTAGCTTTTTGCTGCCGCCCTGTGGCTGAAATGCCCACACTTCAGATCTGATCATTCTAATTTCAGATTTGAAATTAGAATACAGGTAAGCAATGATAGTCAGCTATCCCATTTCTGATAAAAAGAAAGAGAATGCTAATGGAAGGGTGCCTTTTTAAGCTATGATATTTACCTGAAAGAAAAAGGGAGCCTGAATGAAAGCAATACCTCATTAAAGAATATTAGAGAGAAAAAAATACCTGCCTTCACCTCTATATTCTTAGAACCGTGCTCCCATTGCAAGACAGATTGAATTTTTGTAGGTGGGAGGCTTTCTTTGACTAATGCCTGATTCATGTTAAGATTTTGGCTTCTCTCCCCTTAAAAGAAAGACTGAAGGAATCAAGGCTGCCGTCCTTCTTTTCCTTCTTTTGTGCCTTTAATAGCGGCTGGCACAGTAAAATTAAGCAAGAGAAACTGTCCTTATTGATTTACCACCATACAAAATAATACAAGATCTATATCAAATCTCCTCCATCTTTTCTGTAGGAGTGGGTACTGAAGTTTAAAGAAAAGGAACAGAAGCGGAAGCAAAGCTAAGGATGGCTATAAATAGGACCCCATTTCTTCCCCCCACAATTCTGCTCCCCCCCAAATTAAGACACTGACTTAATTTTCAGAGGTTAAGTGGTATCTAATGATGCTTATGCGTATGTTGGAATACAGTAATTTATTTCAGCATAGTGACTAAAGTTAAAAACACAGGAAGAGGGGTCAACTTTTTTTTTTTCCTAATCAGTCGATTGCCTTATATGTAATTAACAAAGTAGCCCCAGGAAATGAGCATCCCCCACAACATCCTTCAAACCTATATACCGCACGTAACTTGGCTCACTTCCTTGAGTCACTTCTTCAATCACCCTTTGGAAATTAATGGTGTTGCTTTTCCTTATGACATGGACAAAATGAAATGTCTACTGCTGGCGTGTAAGTCATCATGCAAGGCTCTATTTGGCTATTTTGAGCAGAATGTATTTGGATACATTAATTTGCAAAAAAAAAAAATGGGACTGTCATGGGGGAAGAGGACAAAGAAATAAAATATGAACAAATGCAACATTTCTAATTAACCTGAATATCTCCCCAAACTCCCTTCAGGTGTTTTTATTTATTTCTGGTGGATTATTTAAGTTAGTGTTTATCATTTAATTTAGTCCTACACTCCCCTTTCGAAGCAGTTTACTATCCAATTATTAACTTACCTTAATTAATTCAGCAAAAAAGCATATGCATTTAAAAGATGGAGGAAAACTATCTTTTTAAAAGGAAATAAACTCCCCAAGGCCATTGATCTAGTACTCATAGGAAAGCAAGGTGTCATCACTTGGAGACCCTAAAACATCATCATACTTACCCAGGGGTGAAATCCAGCAAGTTCTGACAGGTTCTGAAGAACTGCTAGTGGAACTTTTGAGTAGTTTGAAGAACCGGGAAATACCACCTATAGCTGGCCCCAGAGTGGGGTGGGAATGGAGATTTTGCAATATCCTTCCCCTGGAGTGGGGTGGGAATGGAGATTTTGCAGTATCCTTCCCCTGCCATGCCCACCAAGCCACGCCCACCAAGCCATGCCACACCCACCAAGCCACGCCCACAGAATCGGTAGTAAAAAAAAAGTTTGGATTTCACCACTGTACATAACCTATAATAGGAAGAGCATTCCAGAGTCCAGGTACAGTGAAGGTTCTCTCCAGAGAGATAGGGAAAAATGATATTCAGTGAGTACTTGGCATTTGACCAGGGACAAAGTGATGAACCAAGTCTGCAAAAATAGATTCAGGAAACTACAGACCAATCAGCCTGATATCAATATCCGAAAAGATCCTGGAAAAGATAATCAAGCAACAGCTCTTCAAACATCTCGAAACAAGCAAAACTATTACTAGAAGCAAATATGGGTTTGTCAAAAACAGATCATGCCAGACAAACCTTATTGCCTTTGACAAACTGACCATCGTGCATTAGTGGACCAAAGGAATACTGTGGACAGAGTATACTTGGACTTCAGTAAGGCATTTGTCAAAGTAGACCACAGCCTAGAAAAATGTGGGATAAGCAACATCACCACCAGATGGATTCATAACTGGTAGGTCAACTTCACACAACATATAGTTCTCAATGTAACTGTATCTACATGGAGAGAAATCCTAGGCTGCATTAACAGAGGGATACCAATAGTATCATGAAGTGCTAGTACTGGTTTGTAAAGTGTTGGTAAAGGATTGCACTTGAAATATTGCATCCAGTTTTGGTCACCATAGTATAAAAAAAGATGTTGAGATCTAGAAACAACAACACAGGGAAGAGCAACATAGATGATTGGAGTTGGAGGCTAAAGCATAATGAATGGTTGCAGGAACTGGGTAAGTCTAGTCTTACAAAGAGAAGGACTAGGGGTTGACATGATAGTCTTCCAATATTTGAGGGACTGTCATAGAGAATGGGGCCAACCTATTCTTCAAAGCACCTGAGGACAGGACAAGAAGTGATGGATGGAAACCTATGAAGGACAGATCGAACCTAGAACTAAGGAGAAATGTAGGCAAGTCAATGAAATGACTTGCCTACAGAAGTTGTAGGGTGCTCCATCACTGGAGGTTTTTAAGAAGAGATTGGACAGTCATTTCTCCAGAATGGTATATGGTCCCCTGCTTGAGCAGAGGATTTAACTAGAAGACCTCCAACTTCCCTTCCAACTCTGTTACTCTGCAATGTTGAAGGCATCTGTCAGAGGTTCTGGTCCTTCTGGGTCAAAACCAAAGCCATGAAATGGTAGAGAGCCAAGGTAGTTGCTTCAGCAAAGTTATAATCATGAGTCTTTACCTTTTCCTCCTTCTGTATCTCTATTCCTCTGCTTCTATTTTCTCCTTCACTGCATTATCCTAATTGTAATGACAGAGGTGGTATTACAGGATTGTAGAGTAAATCATATGTGGCACTATATCATCAACATGGATCAATGAAACAGAACTCCTGTTGGTGGAAGGACTAAGGAGGAGAGAGGATGGATTCCCTCTTTGCTCAGAAAATTTGCCATTCTTCCTAAGCTGCGCATAAGCACAATGCAGGAAGTAACATCGTTTTGTTGCCTAAGTGGCTAGGGACATATAGGGCTCCCCAGATCATTACAGACTGCCCTGTTACCCTGTTTCCCCAAAAATAGGACCCAACTGGAAAATAAGTCCTAGCATGATTTTTCAGAATGCTCATAATATAAGCCCTACCCCCAAAATAAGCCCCAGTTAAGATTGTCAGCCAGATGGATGCATTTAGTACTGCATATCCCCAAAAATAAGACCTAACCAGAAAATAACCCCTAATGTGTCTTTTGGAGCAAAAATTAATATAAGACCCGGGCTTATTTTTGGGGGAAACACGGTTATCACCAAAGAAAGCATTGAAAAGTAATATTAACTTATTAAAAGGGCAGTGATAAGGGGGCTACTGTCGAATTGTGATGTGGTATGGATAGAGAGATTTAATGTGCCCTCTGGAAAATAGGGCTGTGTGACTTCGGTTCAAAGATTTGATTCAACAGCAGTTCAATCTAATTTCCTAATCCAATTGGCTTTCTGAACTGAATCTCCAAATCACCCTTCTGAATTGATTTAGAAAGATCTGGACTGATTTAGCAGATGTATAAGTTTTTTGTGTACTGGCAGAGGCACTTTTTCTGAATTGATCTGATTTTCCAAATTGACATGAATGCCTGGGCAACATCAAATGTTTCGAACTGAATAAAAAACTTAAATCAAATGGTTTAGACTATTTTGATTATTTCCAACATTTGAGACAGATTTGGATCGTGCTCGCACACTTTTGCTCTCCTTCCGAAGAATAGCACCATATTATGACCTCACTTTTAGCAAATTTCTTTTTCAGTGAAAAAGCCCTAGTCACAGATACTAGAGCTTCAAAGGCATGTCTAGCCTTCACAGCACCAGAATCTCTGGTTCAGCATATTACGGTACCAGAGGTGGTATTCAACAGGTTCTGACCAGTTCTGGAGAACTGGTAGTGGAAATTTTGAGTAGTTCAGAGAACCGGTAAATACCACCTCTGACTGGCCCCACCCCCATCTATTTTCTGCCTCCCGAGTCCCAGCTGATCAGGAGGAAATGGGGATTTTGCAGTAACCTTCCCCTGGAGTGGGGAGGGAATGGAGATTTTACAGTATCCTTCCCCTGACACACCCACCAAGCCATGCCCACAGAACCGGTAGTAAAAAAAATAATTATCCCACCACTGTACGGTTCCCATACAAACTGAAAGAGAAACTACCACAGACTGCTCAAAGTCTCCTTGGTATGTTTATTGAAGTCACTCTGTGCCCCATCAAGCTTATTAATTGGAAATCCAATTTTCTGTGATTAAAAAGAAGGAGTAGTTGGAACCCTGATGAGCTTGTGCTAAGTAACTCTGAGTTGTGATCAAATATATGCCAAGGCATCTGGAAGCACTCAGTCTCATTGTAGGAGCCCACAGCTAAAAAGAAAATAGCCAGGCTCATATGTGAAATAAGGATTCTTAGAGTGCAAAAGGCCAGCCAGCACCAACAGTTCTGCAAAGCTTTGGGCAAGAAGAGACTTGAATTGGCATGTTGTCTCTTGGCCAAAGAAAGATACATTAGAAGGAGGAGGAACAGTCCAAGTGTTGACCAGCACCTGTGCTGGACATTTTTCCTGGTTCTCTGCACACGCCAACTTACAGCTTCAGAGCTAGAAGGAGGAGAAACAAAAAAGACATTGCAAAGCAGAAGGTCTAGTTATTTTCATATTGTCTGGATTTTTTGGCTGGCTGAAAGAAAAAGAATATCCGCTGTTGTTCTTATTATTTTTTTAAAAAAATATTGCTAATAACAACTGCATAAATTGTACAAAGCAGTTACAAATTATTTTTACCAAATTGTAGTTTCTTTCTTTCTTTCTTTCTTTCTTTCTTTCTTTCTTTCTTTCTTTCTTTCTTTCTTTCTTTCTTTCTTTCTTCTTTCTTTCTTTCTTTCTTCTTTCTTTTTTGTCTACTTCTTAAAGCTTCTGGGTATAAATTGGAAAAAAATGAGAGAGAGAGAGAGAGAGGGAGAGAGAGAGAGAGAGAGAGAAGTACGACTGTCTGTTTGTAGTAATGACTGAGACAACATATTTGTCTTTATGCATCCTTAAGTATTTCAAGGAAGAATATATTATCAAGGTAGGAGCTGTGAGCCCCTGTGTAATATTCTTTCCTTTCCTTCCTGTCTGCTTCTTGGTCTAGGAACAGAAACTATCCAAAATAGGTTCCAACAAGCAATTTTCCATGTACTAAATGAGTATGAAATGCATCAGTAATGCTGGAAGGAGGATCTTTGAAAGTAAAAGCCAAGACATTGTTACTCCTAATTAGGAACTCAAATGTATGTATGTGTATGTATGTATGTATGATGTGTGTGTGTGTGTCTCTCTCTCTCTCTTGATTTGATCAATCTCTATATCTCTATAGATATAGATATAGATATAGATATAGATATAGATATAGATATATATCTATCAATCTCTCTCTCTCTCTCTCGATTGATTGATCGATCTTTATATATCTCTATCTATCTCTATCTTTCTCTATCTATCTCTATTTATCTATATCTATCTATACCTATCTGTGTCTATCTCTATCTATCTATCTATCTATCTATCTATCTATCTATCTATCCATCCATCCATCCACCCATCCACCCACCCACCCACCCATCCATCCATCCATCCATCCATCCATCCATCCATCCATCTATATATGGATTCCACTGTTTTTTATGGCTCAACTTGAGTAAACCTAATTTTCTTATCCAGCCAGCTATTGTCCTTAGACCAGGGGTGTCAAACTCGCGGCCCGCAGGCTGGATGCATCATTCGCTGGTGTTAAGGATATTGTTGTTGTGTTACCAACCAGCAGAGTGTAGAGCACAGAGAAACGTTGCTGAGAGCAATGAATAAGAGATGTGCAAACTGGTTTATCAAAAGTTTACTTTATAGTGAAAAAACAATCTCATAGTCTTTAAATCAATCCAAGTCTTTGACAGTTAAATCAGTCCAGTGATACAAAAACTCTTCTTACCACACAAACAGTAGTTGATTAGAATAACAAGCTCACTCTGGTTCACAAACCACGATGGTAGCAGATCCATCCAACGATGGTAGCACAATGCAATTCCACACACTTTGGTAGCTTATCATATCATCAACTGAATACTTTACAGTACCTTACTTTAATACGTTTACAACCAGTGATTATCTAATTACAGCATGACTCAGCATTACAATGAATCAGCAGTAAAACTTTAAAGTCACACAATACATATCCATGTTAAAGTCACAGAACAAATATATTGCCTGGACAACTTGTTAGGCTCAAACCATATCCTAACAGCTGGGCACGCCCATGCCTAGTTTAGCAAAGTGGACAAAAGTCACGATACATCATATAACAACGCCGTGACGATGCGAGTTTGACACCCCTGCCTTAGACCATAAACAAATTATGGTCAACAAATTTGTTTAAGAACAAATTATTTGATATTCAACAAAAGACAAATTTACCTACCTTAGAAAGGATGGAAGGCTGAGTCAACCTTGAGCCTGGTGAGATTCGAACCTGCAGTAATTGCAGGCAGCTGGTCTTAATAACAGGGTGCTTTAGACCACTGTACTACCAAGGCTCTTTAATCACACTTAAAACATAGAATCATAGGGTTGAAAGGGACCTCAAAGATCTTCTAGTCCAAACCCCTTTCAAGGCATCCGGGTCAAATGGTTGTCCACACTACTCTTAAAAACCTCCAGTGTTGGAGACCCACAACTGTGGGAGGCAAGCTGTTCCATTGATTAATTGTTCTCACTGTCAGGAAATTTCTCCTTACTTCTAGGTTGGAGCTGTCTTTAATGATCTTCCATCCATTGCTTCTTGTCCTGCCCTCAGGTGCTTTGGAGAATAAGCCTTCTCTGGGAAAGCCCCTCAAATATTGCAAGACAGTCATCATGTCTCCCCCACTCCACTCTATTCTTCTCTTTGACAGGCTAGACATACCTAGCTCCTACTCAAGAGTGTTCCTGAGCCAGCCGTGATGTTCTACTTAAAACAGTTCTCAGTGGTAGATTCAGGGGTGGGCTGCTGGGGATTCGCAGGGGTTTGGGAGAACCTCTAGCTAGGATTCTGTGCAGTTCGGAGAACCCCCAAATCCCACCACCCCTCCCCTCCCAGGAGTCCCCTCATGGCCTGTTTTGGATTCAGATAAGTGTAGGGTGCGTGCAGAGACTCGGGGAAGGCGAAAAACAGGCCTACCAGAAGTTTGGGAAGGCTGGAAACTGGCCATTTCCGGCCTCCAGAGCGCCTCCGGAGCCTGGAGAGGCCATTTTTGCCCTCTCAGAAGCTCAAGGAAAGCCTCCGGAGCCAGGGGAGGGCAAAAACACTTCCCCCCTTCCGTGGTGCATGAGGCTGACTAGGCCACGCCCACCCAGCAACCAGGCAGAGAACCCCTTGCTCAGGGGTGGGTTCTAATTTTTTTTACTACCGGTTCTGTGGGCGTGGCTTATTTTGTGGGTGTGGCTTGAAGGTCATGTGACTAGGTGGGCGTGGCTAGCTGGTCAGAGTCATTTCTGGAAGGTCCTTGCACTTACGACCCGACTCATTTGTTTGCTTTTAACACTGATCAGCTGTAGGACGGCCCTTTGAAGCCCCGGGGCAAGTGTTTTAAACAGTTTTTTTCCCTCTAGTCATCAGCTGGGACTCAGGAGGGGGTGGGTGGGTGGGAGGGTGGGGGGGGGGGAGAACCGGTTCGGTGACATCATATCGTCACCGCTACTGGCTCGGCCAAACCGGACCAAACCGGGAGGAACCCACCACTGCCCTTGCTAAAAATTTTTGAAGCCCACCCCTGAGTAGATTAGCCCAAATTCCTTTTTCCACAATAATTTGTTCCTGCAATTCAGATCCAACAGAATCTGAACAGAAGCCACTCAAGATGTGGTGTTATATACTGCTCATATTATCAACGCAACTATCAATCTCTTACTTCCCTTGCTGGAACATTTGCCAGGTGAATTAGAGAAGCCTTTCTCTTATCAGGCAACAAACCTAGCATTACATATAATAATATAGCTAATTTTTTTTTTTTTGTCACGGATATTAAAGCACACAAAACAAATTATTACTGAATTAGATCTGTGCTTAATGAAGAATAAATATTTTTTGCCCGGGTGAGTTATGTTACATGCAATGTCATTAGAATTTTACATACAGTTTTAAATTGGTTTTTTTATGATGCTATTTTTTATTGTTCTGATCATCGATCAAATAAATCTGTGTGCCTGAACATAAAATAAATCTGCCACAGGATTCAGTGGAGAGAGTGAATTGGGGTGATCCACTAATAATGCCTCTCTGCCTCTCTCCCTCTAATTAAATGGCTTATGTTAGCAGCAGCAAATAGAAATGTGCATCAAACCCGTCTCCCACCCAAAATAAGAGCCCAAAAAGTAGACTTTTGTTAGAGATGTAGAAAATGTTTCAAGATCAAAGCATCTTGTTGGAAGCAGTCCAGCTTTGCAACATGGCATGTTGACATTACTGGAAGAGGCTTTTTCACAGTGGGAGTGGTGTCTTCTAATATCAATAAACTTCAAGAATAAAACCTGGCGGTCAGAATACTTTGACTTCAATCCTCCATAATCATCTTTAGTTTGGGGAAAGGTGAATTCAAAAAGGCACTACCTTAGGGAAAATTATGTACAAAAAACAAGTATGCTAGAAGCATTTCTACAGTTTTAAAAAATACAGTATTTATTACGGAGAGATATGTAAAATCTCTGAGAAAAGTGGGATGTTTAGTGAAAATGGTATGGATATGAATATTCGTATGTTGGGATATTGGAAACATATGTTAAATGTTATATTTTAGTACTGAATAACAATAAACAGGCTGACAAAATGAAGCAAATGTACTGACTTTTTATAAAAAAAAATGGGGGAGGGGAAATGGGCAGAATTGAAAGGGGCACTCCAAAAACTTCGGCTGAATCTTCCATGTGACATTGTGAGTCTCATAATTTCATTGCCTGTGATGTCACTTCCTCCCCCTCTTCTCTCAGAAAGTTAAATAAATATACAATCTATTCCTTGCAATTGCTGCTACCTGCTTTGCGTTTGAGGTGAACAGAAAATGACCCAAAGGGTAAGGAATTGAAACAGTCGTTATTCACGCAGGATAATCCATAGTTAATTGAATCATGATTTATTAATTAACCCAATTGCTTGGGTGTGCATAATACACCGCTTTATAATCATGCTGTCTGGTTGTGAGTAATAGCCCAACCATATTTCAGATGGGCATGTTGTGCGAATGAAGGACAAACAAAGCATTTCAAATTCAAAACAGTTGTCTGGAGCTCAAACAAGAATGCTGCAATGGTGCAAGCTATATTTCTAGGCTGAAACAGACGTTTTTACAAAACAGAGTTCAAAATTCTTATTGGAGTGATTGAAACAAGCCGTTTAGAGTGCTGGAAATTTTATCCTGGAAATGAACCAAGGTATATTCACCAGCATAAAATGAAGAAAAGTTAAGATAGGACATTCCTGACCATCAGCTTAGCAAATGGTGCTTGTTTGAATTAGAATAGAATAGAATAGAATAGAATAGAATAGAATAGAATAGAATAGAATAGAATAGAATAGCAGAGTTGGAAGGGACCTTGGAGGTCTTCTAGTCCAACCCCCTGCCCAGGCAGGAAACCCTACACGACTTCAGACAAATGGTTATCCAACATCTTAAAAACTTCCAGTGTTGGAGCATTCACAACTTCTGCAGGCAAGTTGTTCCACTTATTAATTGTTCTAACTGTCAGGAAATTTCTCCTTAGTTCTAAATTGCTTCTCTCCTTGATTAGTTTCCACCCATTGCTTCTTGTTCTACCCTCAGGTTTAAAGAATAGCTTTGACTCCCTCTTCTTTGTGGCAGCCCCTGAGATATTGGAACACTGCTATCATGTCACTCCTAGTCTTTCTTTTCATCAAACTAGACATACCCAGTTCCTGCAACCGTTCTTCATATGTTTGAGCCTCCAGTCCCCTAATTATTTTGTTGCTCTTCTCTGCACTCTTTCTAGAGTCTCAACATCTTTTTTACATTGTGGTGACCAAAACTGAATGCAATATTCCAAGTGTGGCCTTACCAAGGCATTATAAAGTGTTATTAACACTTCACGTGATCTTGATTCTATCCCTCTCTTTATGCAGCCCAGAACTGTGTTGGCTTTTTTGGCAGCTGCTGCACACTGCTGGCTCATATCTAAATAGTTGTCCATTAGGACTCCAAGATCCCTCTCACAGTTATTACTATTGAGCAAGGTACCACATATACAGTACCTGTGCATTTTGTTTTTCTTCCCTAAATGTAGAACTTTGCTTTTTTTCACTGTTGAATTTCATTTTGTTATATAGCGCCCAATGTTCAAGTCTGTCAAGATCCTTCTGTATCTTGAGCCTATCTTCTTGAGTGTTGGTTATTCCTGCCAGCTTGGTGTCATCTGCAAATTTGATGAGTTCCCCATCTATCCCATCGTCCAAGTCATTGATGAAGATGCACTGGGCCTAAAACTGAGCCCTGGGGTACTCCACTGCATACTTCCCTCCATGTAGATGCAGTTCCATTGACTACATGTTGAGTGTGTGTATGTCCGTGATATTGAAAGTATGCTGAAATGTTCCCTTCCCATTTTTTTTCTTTCCTGTTAGTGGTGTTCCTCAGTTGGAACATTTGAGGACATATTTACTTTGGAGAAATTAAATGCTTGCTTGGGGAGAGAGATATGCAATTTATATAGCATTTGTAACTTTATAATTCCTTTCTACAAACACTATCCAGGTCATATAAATCAGTGAGTAGTAGCAGAGGTAATAATAAGAATCCAATACTATAGTAAAACACATATGGCAATAAAACAATTTGCAGAACTTTTAATTTGTGGATATTTTTTTTAAAATTTCTAACTTCTAGTCAATAAACTCTAGTCTATATTTGTTTACAAGAGCATATTAAAACAATGGGATGTCCCTGTATGGTACAAAATAATGCCGGGATCACAGTCTTTCCCATTTCCGATTTCTATTCTCCTGCCGTTATGTATAAAATATTAAAATCCTTTAGGATTGTCTGTGCTCCCTACCCAAAGGATTGTTTCCAGTGGCTCTGAAAAGTTCTGTACCTTTCAACATACTTACATGAAATATGTGTAGACCAGTGGTGAAATCCAAACCAGTGTGCTACCGGTTCGCTGGCTGTGCATGCGCACCACGCGCCAAATGTGTGCTGCGCAGTGCACACCAAAAGGAGGCTTGGGAACAGAAGTGGGTTTCAGCAGGTTCTGACCAGTTCTGGAGAACCGGTAGCGGAAATTTTGAGTAGTTCGGAGAACCGGTAGTAAAAATTCTGACTGGCCCCGCCTCCATCTATTCTCTGCCTCCCAAATCCCAGCTGATCAGGAGGAAATGGGGATTTTGTAGTATCCTTCGCTTGCTACACCCACCAAGCCATGCCCACCAAGCCACACCCACAAAACCAGTAGTAAAAAAAAATTGAAACCCACCACTGTTTGGGAAGGTAAGTAGAAGCGAGGGGGAAATCCTGCTTTCTAGCAAAGCTAAATCCTGCTGCACAGCTGATTCCCCCCCCCCCCGCTGTTCTACTTACCTTCCTAAGCCTCCTTTTGGTGCATGCTGTGCGTGTGCGCATGTGCAGTACGTTCCAAAAGAAGACTTGGGAAGGTAAGTAGAATAGCGAGGGGGGGATCAGCTGTGCAGCGGGATTTAGCTTTGCTAGAAAGCAGGAAATCCTGCTTTTTTGCAAAGCTAAACCCCGCTGCACAGCTGATCGTCAGAAATACCAGTTCAAAGGAACCAGTAGCTTTTTTAAACTACTGATTCAACTGAACCGGTAGTTAACTACCGGTTCATCCAAACTGGTAGTTTTTATCACTACCGGTTTGCCCGAACCTGAGCAAACTGGTATCATTTCACGCCTGGTGTAGACAATATAAATCATTGGTTCTTGTTCACATCTTATATCCCATTTGGACAGTTAAATATTTTTGTTGTTTCTGTTGTTTTTTACAAATAAACATCAAGCTATCTTTATTTTTGTTATTGAACTGAGTGGCATAAGAGCTTAGTCTACTCTGAAATGAAATTGACTGGGAGTGTGCTAGGTGCAAACTAAAATGGAAATTATAGTCAATGATTTTCCAGTAAAAAACATCATTTTCTTGTTTCTTCCATTTGCTTCTGTTTGTCGGGGCCTACCCAGATTGCTTTATTTTCATATGTTTTACAATAAATTGAACTTGCTCCATTTTCAAAATAGCATTAAAAAGAAGAATAGTTCAGAAGATAAGTATTCCATCAATGTGAAAAAGAACTGATGGGGAAAAAGAGGAGAATTGATGCTCAGGTGTTTTCTTTGCTCTGAAAACTGAGGAGCAATCTAATCCTTTATTGTCACCCATAAAATGGCATCATCTGTTCCGTGCAGGGAACCAGAACGACAGAAAAAACTAGGAAGCAGCAAGTCATCTACCTCACATTAAGCCAGACCAAGATGATGTAAAATGTAAACCAAGAAATCTGATTAAAATGAACTAGGACAAAAATTTAAGGAAATAGCAGGATAGACCAAGAAATATTTTATGGTGCAAAAAAGAAGCTACGGGCTGTTCCAGGTTCCACTGTAATTCCTAAATTCAACTACTCAAGTCAGACCAGAAAGGAACAATTGTCCACGTTAGGCAGCCTACAGAAACATTACTACATCTCTCTCTCTTTCTCTCTCCCTCTCCTTCTCCCTCGCTCCCTCTCTCGCTCCCTCTCTCTCCCTCTCCTGCATCCTCTCTCTCTCCCTCTCTCCCTCTCCCTCTCTCTCTCCCTCTCCCTCCCTCTCTTCCTCCCTCTCTCTCTTTCTCTCTCCCTCCCTCCCTCTCTCCCTCTCTCCCTCTCCTGCATCCTCCCTCTTTCTATCCCTCCCTCTCTCTCCCTCTCTATCTCCCTCCCTCTCTCTCCCTCTCTCTCACACTCTCCCTCTCTCTCTCTTACACACTCTCTCCCTCTCCCTCTCTCCCTCTCCCTCTCATCCTCTCTCTCCCTCTCTCCCTCTCCCTCTCCCCCTCTCTCTCCCCCTCCCTCTCTCTCTCTCACACACACACACTCCCTCTCTCCCTCCCTCTCTCCCTCTCTCTCCCTTTTTCTCTCTCCCTCTCTCCCTCTCTCTCCCTCTCTCTCTCTCTCACACACTCTCTCTCCCTCTCTCCCTCTTCCTCTTTCTCTCCCTCTCCCTCTCCCCCTCTCTCTTTCTCTCTCTCCCTTCCTCTCCCTCCCTCTCTCTCAAACACACATACTCTCTCTCCTTCTCTCTCTCTCTCTCTCTCTCTCTCTCTCTCTCACACACACACACACACACACAAACACACACAAACACACACACACACACACACACACACACACCAATCTGGCTAGGAGTATTCTAGTAGGTCTGTACTTACTGTATAACCAATGATGAAAGTTGTTTTCCAAAGCCTGCCCAAGCAATAATTTTGCACAACATTTTCTCCAAACGCTAAAGATGCCCATTATTCCTAAAAGGTTAGGAAGACTTGAGTTAACTGATCCTAGAAAAAGCAACCAGCTATAAAAAAACATTTCCATGTAGTGAAGTCAATCTATTCAAAAATATTCTATTAAAGAATATTTGCATGTATGTCTTAAAGCATAGCACAGGAATTACTCCTATCACTAACTAACCTTTTTTGATGTTGCCTCTACTTTGACCCATTTCTTCCATTTTGCCTGCTTAAAGCTGGCAAATAATAGCAGCAATTAGTAAAAAATTGCTTATTGGGCATGCAAAGTTTCTTCTTTAGACAGAGAGGGAGAAGGAGGGAGGGAGGGAGGGAGGGAGGGAGGGAGGGAGAGACCAATCCTTAATGGTAGGTGAGATTAAGAAACATATACCATGAGAATAGATATTCGTATATTTATAGGTATAGGATATATTAATAGAAACTTGAAATTTTATCCAAAATTTTCACTTCCTCCTTTTAAAGTTTAAGGTGGGGCCGTTCTGTATTTCTCATGTTTTCTAGTTTCCCTACTTTCATTGTGTCTTCCCATTTCATTCTCAAGGGTAGAACTAAATTCCTCTACACCAGTGTTCCTTAATCTTGGCAACTTTTATAAGTCTGGACTTCAGCCCCCAGAATTCCCCAGCCAGCATTTCATACTCAACTGACACAAAACTATTTGTCAACCTTCTCTCCTTAATGTATGAAGATACACACCTTCTTTCTCCCTTACTTCTCTTTTTCTTATGCTTTAGCTCTGCTCTACATCTAACAAGGGTTATTTATTATTTAGTAGGCATAGAGAAACATTCCATCATGTGAACCCCTATCTAGAATCTAATTCTAGCTTGATCCTGGCATGGCTTTACTATGTAATCCTACATCATAAATTGAGGAGAAACGTGGGTTGAGGTGATCTTCTCAATGACAAAAGGGCAGTAAAACTATGCATGTATTATAGACACACATACGTGTGTGTATGTATTTGTGAATGTATTATATATATAATGTTATGTGTGTGTGTGTGTGCTTGTGTTTTGAATAGTCTTAGTGTTACAAACTACGTATTGCTTTTCATTCTTTCTTTTGTTCTGTATGTAATATGTAAGCCACAGCTTCAAATAAATGATCTATTCACCTTAAGTTCTTGCATAATAAAATTTCAGTACATTTTCTTCTTTTCTTTTTCTCTTCTATAAACCAGAAGAAGGAAGAGGCAAAGAATGGTATAAATTAACAAATCATTTTTATTTTATTCCAAGGACAGAGCTTTTCCTGTTCTCCTGAAAACTTCTCTCAATAAATAAACCCTAGCAAATAATAATCCCAATTACTCTTCTAAACTCTCACAGCATTTGACATAACCTTTCTATGTTTCATATTTGTCAAGGATTCTTTGTATATTCAGGGAAAACCCTAGATCAAAAGAACGGCAAAAGTGATAAAACACTAGAATTCTAACGAGAAGAATGGAAAGAGATAGATTTTATGTTGGTGTGATCAGAATGGCCCATGTGCCTGATTAGCTTTGGTCTGATGCAGCATCTGTTCCTCTTCTGCCTGTTGAAATTCACTTTGAGCTGTACCAGTTTTCTACCCCAATAAAACTTGTAGGAGCAAGTGATGTAGGGATGATTAGGAGACAGACTCTGTACTTGATGTCTCCTTTCCTTGTCTAAAAGACTTAGTTGGCCTGCCTCTGCAGAGCATGCTTCCTATTGGTTAGACCTGGGACTTAAATCACTTCTTTCTCTCTGAGTTCAATTCTCTCTGACCTGTGTAATTCAGGTTGTCCCCTTCCTTGCTTCAATAATCAAGGAGAACGCACAACAGGCTCTTAGCTATAGCCAGACTTAAATTAACCTAAGCTTTTATACCAGCAGCCAATCTTTATTTTCTTTTACTCAAGCACCAACCTCAGGAATATGTTGGATACGTGTTAATATATTTCCTTGCAAACATTTATTTTACGTTATCTCCTTTCCGATAGCTTCCCTTCTCCTTTTTATTTCCAATAAGTGCTTATCCAACTAAAGACTATATTAACAAAGCATCCACTAAGTTGTGCTAAGTTGCAAACAGCAAGAAATCAATCTGCACCATTGTGGTCTCAGAAGCCATTACATTAGGAGCACCCAGCCACAACAGTTAGTGCAGCTAGCTGGGCATCAAATCACCACCTACTCTTGGATTGTGGGCAGTGGTGCAGTTGGTTGAATGGAAAGTAGAAGCCAGAAGCTTCTCCTTTCCTGCAAGTAAAATAGTAAAAAAAACATCTGTGTTTCTACTGCTAATGGCATCAGGAACCCCTTTCCACCAGCAATAAAAGCTAAATTTCATCAGTTCCCTCTTTTATAGCTGGAGATGGAATTAAATAGCACATCTTAAAAATACTATGTTGTAGACCTGCATTTGTCTGCAGGAGGGGGAAAAAAATCTCATGGTAAAAAAAAATGTTTTCTTTACTACTTTTATTTTATCTACAAGTCAGCTTGATGAAGGTGACCGTCTCTTGGGGAGGGATGAATTTAGGAATCTAGAAATTTATTGTGTCAGCCAGTTGGATCCACTCAGAGTTAAACTCAGACTGGAGGGGTCACTTCAATTTTACCGAGGCTCTTGTTGTTTATCTGGAAAGAGCATTTGATCTTGTAAGAAAATGAATAATTGGTACTACTAACCCAAACATCTGAACATTAGATTCTGAAAGTGATATGTTGTTGGCTCCGTGTGGTGGTAAATGCATCCTTGAGTCTAGTAGTGGTTCTGCAGAACGGAGTGTACCCAGTGGTGGGATCCTCCCGGTTTAACAACTGGTTCTGTGATTGCGCGTCTGAAGCATGCTGCGTGTGTGTGCGCATTTTGAAGAAATCTTCCGTGTTTCTTCAGAGGAAAAACACAGCTGAGGCATGGCAATCTGCTCTGCAACGCAAACCAGCTGAGAAGATAAAGGTAGGAAAATAGCGTCGGCAGGCGGGTGGGCCCATCTGATTGTCAGGGTGAACCAGTTTGCTCCCAGCTGATCGTCAGAGCTACCGATTCACCTGAACCTGTCCAAACTGGTAGAATCCCACCCCTGAGTGTATCCTAGTTTGATCAAGTGAATTTTGTCAAGGTCTTATCCCAGTGTATGAAGGCTGTTGTGGATGGATTGGGAGGAAGAGACATAAACTCAACCCTGAAAAAGATTAAGATGCTGTGTGTTGATGGTTTTCCAGGAACCATGGAGTCTCCACCTTTAGTTCTGAATGAGGTAGAACTAGTGTCCAAACTGAAGGTCTTTGTGGATTTAAATCTTCTGTTTAAAAAGCAGGTATCAGCATGTGCCAGAATGACTTAGTTCTGTAATGGTATGTCCTTTCCTGAACTGGGACTCCTTACTCCTTAGTACAATTCGTGTTTGGATATTTCAGTATGCAACATGAAGTGCAAATTGTAATGTGCAGTGTGCTGTATATGGGGTGGCTCTGAAGATCACTTAGAAGCTGTAGCTGTAGTTTTAGAATATAGTGATGTAGCACCTCTGCACCCTAGGAAGTACTGATTACTAGTAAGTGCAATTCAAGGCTAAAAAGCCTTTAATGTTTTAAAGGGGTTTTAATCTGTCTGGGCCAAACTATTTAATCCGATTTTATTTCTGCTTTTTAAATTTTGTATGTATGTATTTTATTGTTGGCTGTTCACCACCCTGAGTCCTTCGGGAGTAGGGTGGTATACAAATCAAATAAAAGTAAAGTAAAGTAAAAGTAATGTCATAAGTCGTTATCACTGCCTATCTGAGAGGGTGGCCTTGCTCCAGGTTCCATCCTTGAAACCTGATGGAGCTGGGTGGTGTGATTTCTCTCTTACACAACTTGCTCTTTGAAACATTTTCTCCATAGAGGTAAGAGCAGGGATGGGCTTCAAAAATTTTAGCAAGGGGTTCTCTGCCTGGTTGCTGGGTGGGCATGGCCATGGTGGGCGTGGCCTAGTGGCCTCCTGCACCATGGTGTGGGGGGGAGGCATTTTTGCCCTCCCTAGGCTCTGGAGGCTTTCCTCAAGCCACTGGGAGGGCAAAAATGGCCTCCAGAGGCTCTGGAGGCCCTCTGGAGGCCTGAAACAGGCCCGTTTCTGCCCTTCCCAAACTTCTGGTAGGCCTGTTTTTCGCCCTCCCCAAGCCTCCACGCACGCCCTGCACTTACCTGCATCCAAAATGGGCCGCATGGGGACTCCTGGGAGGGGCAGGGTGGGGTAGGAGGGGCCAGCCAGGAGTGGGATTTGGGGGTTCTCTGAACTGCACAGAATCTTAGCTAAAGGTTTTCCCGAACCCGTGTGAACCCCCAGCAGTCGACTCCTGGGTATGAGTGGCCCCAAACTTGCCTGCCCTTTAAATGAGTTCTGAAAACCTATCTCTCTTTCCAAGTTCTGGATTAGGAAAACCAGTGGCTTCTGTGGGGTTTTTATGCTGGGTGTATTAGCACCTGGGATTTTGGCCTTATTTTGCTTTTATGGTATTAGCTATGTTCTAATTTGTGGGCCATCCAGGATCATTAGAAGTATGATGTTCTACATATTTGATTTACAAATTCATTTTTTTGCACCAAATCCCATCCTGACAGACAAGCTATGAAGTTTGTCTTTTTTCTTAAGCCTTAAAGGTTTTCAATTTTTTTTTTCAAAATCAAATTTTTAAAAATTAATCACTAACTAAGAGGCAGCAAAGCAACAAATGCAATTTAGAGGCAAGGCCATGAGCACACAACATACCACCTGAATGTTGATAAATCTCATCCTTTCTATTATACTTTAGAAAATCCGCTATTAACACCCCTGTATGCATTTGAATAAACATTTTTTTTTAAAAAAAGTTTGCCTTCCCATTAAGTTCCGGTGGAACCCTGAGCTTCCATCAAACAATTTGAGCAATCCAACTGTAAGCTAAGAAAAACTGTGTATATTCATGCCTGAGGTAGAGAAAGGTGTTAATGTTATGATTCTGATATGGACTTCTATAGAGTACCATTGTATTGTACCTATGGACCAATGAATGAATTGGGTTGGGAGGGGTTTTTAGTACCAATGGTGGCTGTTATCTAAAAAGTCTTTGACATATACCTTCCTGAAACCAAGAGAATTGATATTCTTCCCACAGGCAAGTCCTCTGAGGGAAATGCTTATGAAAAGGTCTTCTCCTAAGTGAATGCTTGCAGTTTCTTTAAACAGACTCTGTTCATCACAAGATAATATTAAGAAAGAGCCAATTAGTCAAGCCGAGTTTCAAGAAAAGCTGAAATTCTGACCTATACACAGAAACAAAGACAATGAACTGGACCCTTGACCAAACATATTCGTGCTCATTTCACTTTATGAGGCACTGAGCAAAGATCTGATTAGCTGGCAGCTGGTGAGAGGAATATGTTTGAAATAAGCCATAGAGGCCTGACCAAAAAAATCTTGTCAGACCCTCATAAACAAACCCAAACCTTTGTATAATATAATTAACACATATGGGAAGCAGGTCAAGGTTGTATATTTCCCCCCCGAATTTACAATTATTTATTTGATTCATTGTCAAACGTCCCTCTGTGTTGTAAAATCTGAAGGGCTGTATGTAACTTCTCAGATCCTCTCCAACCTGTAACCAGATAAACAACTAATTAATTAATGTGACAAAAAGAGGGAAGAGTAGAGGAAAAGGAAGAATTGAGTTTGAAGCAGGGGTGGGTTCTACTTACCATTACTACCGGTTCGCAACGGGGCCGCATGTTCTGATGACGTCGGGGTCAGTGGGTGGAGCCTCCCGCCGGTTTTACTACCGCTTCTATTGAACCTGTCCGAACCGGGGGCAACCCACCATTGGTTTGAAGATAATATCTACAATTTAAAACATTTTGGGCACTTCTGAAAGTATTGTATTTAAAAATCATCCAAATATTTGGATGGGTAGATAATTTCTATATATATAAATTTGCCATTAGAGACTCCTGAAAAGAACAAGTAGCATTACGTAATGGAATATTTCAGCACACCAGTCACCACTCATAGAGAAGCTGATTTGCATTGCATCTGAGCCAGAACAATGTGGAAGCGAGAAGTGAATCAATTTAAGGCAATTTACCATTATGGCTTGCATTCAATTAAAGCTTTAATATTTCTGACAATTACAAAGCCCATAGCATGCAACTGCATCCAAATTTGGGCATTAGACATATACAGAAATGTTTCCCAAAAAATAATAAAAACCACGCATTCAGGGCTTAGAGTTTCAAAATGATAATGCTTTTAAAAGTATATGGGACATTTTCTTCTTTGAAAAAAGACAATGAAAAGGATTAACATATTTTGTAAATTACCCCTGTAATGCTTCCATTTCAAAAGGATATAATTTGCTGTCCTATTTTCACAATGAATATAAGCCCAATGAACACAGGGTGTGTTTGTTTGTATTCAGTAGCAATATGGAGCATCTTAATCCAAATTGAATCATTAATTTTAACAATGATTTGAAAAATAATCCATCCCTCTTCTTTGCTGTCTGCTATTATCAATGTTTTCTTCAGGTTTTAATGTAAGACTGGCCAAGAGCAATTTCCATCTGGTTGAATTTTTTTTACAATTCAAGGCTGACTATTGAGGCATTCAGACATAGTGGTGAGTTGGTTTAAGGGGCACATGAGAACCTAGCTCTCTCCTGCAGTGTTGAGTATCTGCTGTTGTTGGCCAGCTCTCTTTTTGTCTTTTATCTCTTCTCTGTTCTCTCTCTTCTCTCTCCAATAGAACTTATCTTTCTCTTCTCTTCTTGTATTCCCTTTCTTTCCTAGTAAGTTATGTATAATAGGATGCCTAAGTCAAACCATCTTGTGGCTGAAAGTAATAGACAAACTGAGTTTTTATATGAGGATGTGGCTATCCCGCTGGGAAAGATTGAGGGCAAAAGAAGAATGGAACAACAGAGAATGAGGTGGCTGGATGGAGTCACTGAAGCAGTAGACGTGAGCTTAAATAGACTCCAGAAGATGGCAGAGGACAGGAAGGCCTGGAGGAATGTTGTCCATGGGGTTGCGATAGGTCAGACATGACTTTGAAACTAATAACAACGACAATGGCTATTCCCAGATGAATTCTCCTACATGTCAACAAAGCCACTGGGAAAATAATCAGTGCTCATGTGATACCATGTGCATTGATGATAGCAATAAATACATATGAACAAAATGCTTTAAAAAGACTTCAAAAGCTTCACTGCAAGAGAATCTAGAAATTAATACTTTGTCACCCTATCTCAAAGATTAAATAACAATTCACAGAAGGGAGTATAGGGTGCAATGACTCAATGGTTAAAGACATTGATCTTGTCAGCTGGAAAGCTGCAGAACGGTTTGAGACCTAAGCGCCACGCCACAAGGTGAGCTTCCATTACTTGCCCCAGCTCCTCCCCACCTATCAATTTGAAAGCATGCAGATGCAAGTAGATAAATAGGTACCACTTTGCTGGGAAGGGAACAGCATTCCCTGTACCTTGAGGTTCAGTCAGACTGGCCAAATGATCACAGAAAGGTCTTTGGACAATGCTGGCTCTCTTGGCTAAGAAATTTTGATGAGCAATGTCACCCTAAGTCAGACATGATTGGATGGGGGAAACCTTTACTTCACACAGTACGGTAGAAGGTTATTTGGTCTTTTCTCCTCATTTTTTGAAAGTTTTCTGGAGAAATGTATGAAAAAGAATTGTATTTTGTAGAACATCTGCAAGTTTGAATTTCTACCATTTTTCTCAAGGTGGCTGCTATTTTTTCTTGTAATAATTTGGAATGGAATTCCCGTGTCAGGAATAGAAAAGATGGAGGATGCAGTTAGATTAAAACATTCTTAAAGACAGGAAAACCAAAAGAAAAAAAGAGGGGAAAGAGAAGGGGAAAGAGGGGGGGGGATTAAAAAGTCTACTTTTCTTTCAGCTCCGCTCCTGCTTGTTGTCTTTTTTTTCATAGTGGTAGCCAGAGCTGCAATGAACAATCCTTTCTCAATTTGTATGGAAAAAGTGTAAGTGTTCCAGAGGGAATCCACATTAATTACAATTCCATTTTAGTTGCTTGCCAGCTTTGGACAAACTCAATAGCAGGGACTGATTCACAAGTAAAACTGAATAGATTCTACATAGACTATTTATAACAACTTGGGCTGTCTTTACTGTAGATATGGAAAGATAAAGATCAATCTCTAGCAGTTGAATTTATAATAAATCCTATGAGAGAATCTGCTAGATACTTTAATATGAGGCTGATAGACGATGTAATGTATTCTCTCCCCCTCCCTCCCCCTCTCACTCTCCCCCTCCTATCTTATATGATTTTGGAAAAGCATCTTTTTGATGTTCACTGCTTATTGAAATAGTTCTTGACCAATGATTATTTCTCATTTATAGTATTTTAAAATATAGTTTCTTCTCCCTTCATCTTCACTGACTTACAGTTATATAGACTTACACAGTGGTGGGTTGCTCCCGGTTCTGTCGGGTTCTTTAGAACCGGTAGTAAAAGCGGTGGGAGGCTCTGCCCACTCGGCTGGATGTCATAATTGATGATCTGCACATGCGCAGAAGCGCGTGTGCGCTCCCGTTGTGAACCGGTAGTAAAGGTAAGTAGAACCCACTCCTGGACTTACAATTATATTTTTCCCAAGCTTAACCCCTGAGCTCATGACTGTGAAATTATTAAAAAAAGACAGAATTCCATTTTTTCCCCACAAAATTCCTTTCAGGATTTATGTCCTTCCGTGGTCCTTTAGGATGTGCATTAAAAAAGAAAGAAGACAGATCAAAGCATTGTTGAAACCTGTATGGGCATTTACCTGAACATGTAAAGAATAAGTATTTTGGAGCAAATGTCCATATAACCTAGTCCCAGATGATAAATAGGAAAAAATTTTGTATTGTCAGTAGTTATGTTACTGACGTTAATATTTACCCAATAAGAAAAACAAGTTGTTTCTTTTCTTTTTTTGGAAAGATAAGGTTCTTTTTCTCCAAATAACGTTCAATGAATAGAAGAAATGCCACTTACATTTTGTGAAGAACAAGTTTTGTTATCTGAATGTTGTGTGACAGTCAGTTTGGTGCAGTGGTAAACATGCTGGGCTAGAAACCAGGAGACTGAGTTTTAGTCCTCTGCACCTGGATAAATTTGAGCTAGTACCTCCCTCTCAGATCAACCCATCTCACAGCGTGGCTGTTGTAGGAAAAATAGGAGGTAGGAGAATTAGTTAAGTATGATGCTTTGAGTTGCACAAAATGAATGTGGGATACATTACAACCTCCTAGGTTTTTGGGAAGAAGTTGATGAAGGCCCATATCCGTTAAAGAGCTGGCAGATGTGACTTAATATTTTGTGAATAAATAATAATAAGTCAAATAAGTCATCAACAATTGTCAATCCAGTTATTGACAAACAACATAAGAATTTTTAGCATAGGTATAGCATTCGAAATTTGGCCTAGAGAAATATGCTACAGTAGCAATAAATTGGGGTAAAATCACAAACACTGGTGGAATTGAAATGGTGAATGGGTAAAGCATCAGGAGCCATCAGAATGAAACTTAGAAGTATCTGGGCATTTTATGGTTGGATAACATCAAGCATGGGCAAACTAAAAATGTGATTAAAAATGAATACACAAAGAGTGCAAAACTTGGTAAAGACAAAAGTAAACAATGGAAACACCATCAAACCATCAATATCTGGGCCATGTCTGAGATACAATATACTGCAGGAATTGTTAACTGGACACAAGCTGAACTGGACAGATTGGACCAAAAACAAGAAAACTGATTACCATTCACTATGCATTATCTCCCCATAGAGATATTGATAGATTATACCTCCTTCTGGGTAATGGAGGCAGAGGTTTACTTCAAATATCTCACCGACGCAGTATCAATTTGTGCACATTTGAGCCATTATATAGCACAAATGCACCCAAAGCTCAGTTTGACTTAAATATGCTCAAGTCACTCCATACAAGCAAAACTTTGCAAGCCAACCGTTGCCTCCATTCTACCAGCTAGAACAGGTGTGTCAAACTCAAGGCTCACAGCCTGGATTCAACCCACAGAGTACTTAGATCTGGCCCCTGGACTGCCCGAGCTCTGTTTTCGCTGGTAGAGCACTCGGTCCACCACAGGGACCCCCAACATGAATGACATCAAGCTGGCCATGCCCCCTGGCCACACACCCACCCACCCACGAGCAGCTCTCAATGAAATCGAGTTTGATATCCCTGAGCTGGAATATATGCAGTTCAGTGACATACTTTTAAGGTGCTTTGAGTATGTTTATCGTTTTATTCTACCTACTCCATCTTTCACTCGAAATTGTTCTTACATGCAAGGCTATCTTCCTTTGGGGTAAAGATAGGAATACCTTTCCATAAATCCAAATGCATTAAAATAATTGATGTCGGCCAACTTGTGCAAGCCATATGGAGCATATCGTTTGTCAGGCAAATGACTTTTTAATGATCTAGGATGTACTGAGAATGATTCACTTATACAGAGAAACCACTCTAGAATCTCTAGAATGTGAGACTTACTGTGAGAACGTATTCCTCTCTTCTTCCCTCCCTCCCTCCCTCCCTCCCTAAAGAGGGCAAATCAGAGCATTCTGGACTCTACAGTTGCCTGAATATTTCCATCCATCTGCTAGCGTTCATCTTTCTCCAGTGAAAAATCTGTAAGCAAATAGTCCTTTATGTAAAAACCCCTGTGAAAACAACTGCCAAATCGTGTTCTGTATGGTATTATCACTTCAGGAAAGTTTTCTATGCTGGGTTTAGTCACTTTAATACACTAAAGAAGATAAAAGTGTGACTGAATTTGTCTCTTGATTCTATTGTGGTTCCCCAGCAGCCTGCAGAGCTGGTAGTGGAGTCGGACAGTGAGGAGGCTGGGAGGACAATGGGCTAGTCCTGGAGTCAGGGGAAGGCCCGGATGAGGGCTCTGTGTCAGAGGCATAGATGGGGCCAGGGCTATCTAGGAGCGATGCGCAGACTCTGGAGCCTCCAGAGGTGGATAGCAGAGAGAAAGAGGAACAGGAGGAGCCTGTTCCTAGTGCACGCATGCGAAGAGCTGCCAGAAGGCAAGAGCAGCTAAAGCAAAAAGGATGACTCGGGGGTAAGGCCAGGAGATGATTGGTCGTCCCAGAAGGCTTAAAAGAGCAACAACGCTCTTGGGATCTTTGTAGGAAAGCAACATTGCTACATTTGTTCCTTGTCTTGCTACATTTGTTTCTTGTCGGCATCTCTGGCTTCTGAACTTTTGCCAAGAAAAGCCTTTGGCAGGGTGCCAAAGTAGACAAAGGTTGGCGATAAGGCCGAAGGACTGTTCATGAAGAATTTGTTTTGGACTTAATTTGGATTTAATTTGAAGTAATTCTCAGCTGTTCTAATAAAATATGTTTGTTTAGGACTGATTGTGTCTGGTAATAACTACTTGGGCCTAGGTCACAACAGATTCTTAAGTGAGAGATTAAAAAAAAAAGTCCAATTATTTGTGAATACATGGCGATTCTGGTTTTTGTTTATGCTTTGAAATGCCAGCATCCCCCTGTACGGTAAAAGCAAAGATATTTTGAAAATGAAGGGGCTTTCTATAGTAGTCTGAAGAACATGCTCAGCAACCATAAATACAATATAGGTAGTCCTCGACTTACAACAATTTGTTTAATGAGCCTTTGTAGTTACAACGACGCTGAAAAAAGTGACTTATGACCATTTTTCACACTTATGACTGTTGCAGCATCCCTATGGTTACATGATTTACATTCAGATGCTTGACAACTGACTCACATTTGTGACAGTCATGTGATCCCCTTTTGCGACAGTCATGTGATCCCCTTTTGCGTTTTTCCATTGACAAGTAAAGTCAATGGAAAAGCCAGATTCACTTAACAACCGTGTTGCTAATTAACAATTGCAGTGATTCGCTTAACAAATGTGGCAAGAAAAGTTGGAAAAAGGGGCAAAACTCACTTAACAAATTTCTCAGAACAACATAAATGTTGGGTCAATTGTGGTCGTAAATTGAGAACTACCTGTAATAGATTAGTTACGGTATATTTTTTAAAAAGCTTAAATTGGTGAATTTACATTTTAAAAAGCCTACCTCAATAAGGTAGATTCACTTCCATTTTTTTTTAAAAAAAGTAATGAGAAGGAAGGACTCACTGGAGAAGAGCCAAATGCTGGGAAAGATTGAGGGCAAAAGAAGGGGATGACAGAGAATGAGGTGGCTGGATGGAGTCACTGAAGCAATCGCCATGAGCTTAAATGGACTCCAGAGGATGGTAGAGGACAGGAAGGCCTGGAGGAAGGTTGGATGCTTATCCTACAGTTGGGTAGATAATATATAGAAAACTATGTTCTGTAACTTTAACTGCTACAAAGATGACTAATTGGCTGTGCTAAGCAGACATAAAAGAAGGCAGGAAGTTCATTCACTTCTGCTCCTGCTATTAGAAGGTTGAACTGCTGAAAGGAACTTTGTCTGTGTTACTGAAGAGAACTGGAATTGTAAGCAAACTATGTTTTTGTGTTGAACCGTGATTATTTGAAGAAGTGTTATCTTTGTTTTGAGAAGCCAAGTTTGTTTTGTTTTACTACAAACAGTCTTTACTATAAGTAAAGACTGTTTATTTTTCTTTAAACGTTCAGAGTCTGTGAGTATCTGTGTGTTTTGCTAAGCAACATATCTATTTGCTGTCTGGTCCGTTGCACCACTTTGCAGAGGGCAGTTTTACCCTCAACACCATGGGGTCGTGATAGGTCGGACACGACTTCGCAACTAACAATAACAACAACAAATATAATAAAAAATCCTCCAAATTGCAACATTATTAACTTGGTCAATAAAAGAGCTTTATTCATATAGACATCCCTAACTTATGGGTAAGGAAAAGATATTTTGCAAGTGGTGATTTTACAGGGTGGCATCTTCAAACTTGTTTTTGTTTTTTCTTTTATTTCTAATTTCGGTCTGAAACCAGTAAATGGAAAAAAAGTTAAGTTGCATACTTAAGTTTCTAGTAATCTTCCTGATAAAGGAGGAGCATGCTACTTTAAAGATGACTTCACCTTCAATTGGTTTAAATGTGAATTTTTGCTATGGTAAAAAGAATCTCTGCTTCATTATTTGCTTTTCAGGGATATCATGTCTGGGGTTATTAATTTCCACCTTTGCAATAAAAAGCTGAAGAGACAGCATATAACTTTTTTTTTTTTTTATAAAATATTTGTTTTCAACATTAACATGGAACTTTTGTGGACTAATTCTGAAGGAAACGTATTTGCAAATTTTACAAGGACATAATCTCACCAATTTTATGTCTTTAATTAAAAAAAAAAGTGTACCGGACAAATAACATTGGTAAAGCAAGGATATTTTTAGAGAACGTGAGGGACAGTAGATTTTAAGAGAACAGGAAATGTCTATGGGAGAGGAAAACAATTTTGCTATGAGGCAGAGTAAAGTTCTTTTACTTAGGACATCCTTCTTTAACTTGGTGGTGCTTACCGAATTTACAGTGTTTTGATCCTCGTAATTCTCAACCAGCAGTGGCAAAACTGTGTTTCTTTAGAATTGTGAAAATTGAAATCTCATATATCTGCACAGCTTCAGACTGAGGAAGGCTGATCGAAGCTTTCTTGTCTATATTATAGCTTTCTTGCTGTGTGTTTTACAATTGGATGTTTTTCATTATTTAGATTAGTGGTGTTTACTTGTAGTTCTTTTGATAGTTGTTGAACTACAACTTCCAATAAATCTCCAGCCAAAATGGTAGTAAGGAAGGATTTTTGGAATTGTAGTTCAACCCAGGGGTGTGTTCTAAATTTTTTTACTACTGGTTCTGTGGGCATGGCTTATTTTGTGGACGTGGTTTGGTGATCATGTGACAATTTTTTAGGATTTAGCAGACGTACTGGTCTACCAGACTTTTAACTGCTTGCAGAGCTGTACCGGTCTACCCATTTGTTTTTGGAGGCACTGGTCTACTCATTTGTTTTTGGACGCACCAGTCTACCAGGCACTGGTCTACTCATTTGTATTTGGAGGCACCGGTCTACTAAGCACTGGTCTACTCATTTGTATTTGGAGGCACCGGTCTACTAAGCACTGGTCTACTCATTTGTTTTTGGAGGCACCGGTCTACTACCACACTGCCTTTTAACACTGATCAGATAGGGCAGCCCTTTGAAGCCCTGTGGCAAGAGTTTAAACAGTTTTTTTTTTCCTCTAGCCAATCAGCTGGGGCTCGGGAGGCAGCAAATAGATTGCGGGTGGGGCCAAATAAAAGGTAAGAATAACGCAGTGGTGGGCAGCTCCCGAACAAAGAGAAACGGTTCGGTGACATCATATTGTCACCGCTGCCGGCTCGGTGGAACCAGGCTGAACCAGGAGGAACCCACCACTGGTTCAACCATATCTGAGGACTATGGATTTCCATTCCTGTATATACAATGAATGAATGAATGAATGAATGATACATGTATTCTGTTTCAAAATTTGATATAGATTCAGGGTCATTAAATATATCAATTGATGAGATACTTAAACTATACCTTGAACATTTTTACACAAGGACTTTTTATTTGCTATGATTCTGTCTGATCCTTCATATTTTAAATTATTTCTGGTTTAGTTTAGAATATCTGATTACCTAAAATGGAACAAAGTTCTCACATGAAGCTCTATTAAGTCTGTGGATATGTCTTTTCTTATTGACAGAAAAAATATCTCTGGTCCAGAGGTGGTATTCAGCAGGTTCTGACCAGTTCTGGAGAACCGGTAGCAGAAATTTTGAGTAGTTCAGAGAACCGGTAGTAAAAATTCTGACTGGCCCCACCCCCATCTATTCTCTGCCTCCCAAGTCCCAGCTGATCGGGAGGAAATGGGGATTTTGCAGTAACCTTCCCCTGGATTGGGGAGGGAATGGAGATTTTACGGTATCTTTCCCCTGCCACACCCACCAAGCCACACCCACAGAACGGGTAGTAAAAAATTTTGAAACGCATCACTGCTCTGGTCTTCAGGGAAATCATTATCCTCCCCCCTCCACATTAAATGGTGTATTAAATAAATGCAACACTACTTACATAGCAGAATTTAGGTAGACCATCTTGTTACGGGTTTGGACCCTGATTGGGGAAATCCGGATTCAAGTCCACACTCAGCCACAGTAATTCACTGGGCAATTTAGGGATGGTCATTTTCTTTCATCTTAGCTTCCCTCTCAAACTGTTTGAGGTAAAATGAAGGGAGCTCCCCACATAAACCATTTTTTGCTTGTGGAAACTAACAAACATAGAAGAGCACTAAATAAAGGTTATAAGGAATATCTGTAACTCACCTAAGACAAACACATAATGTTGCTTTCCTTATCAACATAAACAGACAAGGTTAATATACAAACTTGCTTATTTCTGGATTTTTCTTCTGCAAACTACAGGTATTATTTTCCATTTTACCTTTTCTTCATGTTTTTTTTCCAAAACTGCCATCAATAGGAGCAAAACTGAGGAAAACAGGCTGCACATTTTGGAGCCATTGTAAGTCTTTCCCCCCTGGGAAAGACTTACAATTATTTCCCCCCGTAATTTTAGGTGGTAACTCAAGTATCCCCCCAGAGAATATATGGGTTAACTTTGCTCCCTTGATTGGCAGACCATTATTTCATGCCATTCATCAGGTTTCAAATGCTTCATTTTCACAAATTTTTGTTGTGGAGTGAGTAGGAAAATTATAAATTTTCCTTGGGATCACTAACAAGCTGTGAGATTTCTGGACTGAGGCCAAAATTTTAAAATGAACTACTGTATTTTTTGGAGCATAAGACGCACTCCTCCCCCCAAGAGAGGATGAAAATTTGGGTGCGTCTTATACACCAAATGTAGCTCCATTCACCCACTGCCCCCCCTCCCAGAAAATGGGGCATGTGGAGGCAGTAACAGGCTATGGCAATCCCTGCAGCTGAAACAGCTGATCTTCAAGAGGCCAATCCAACTGACAATCAGCTGCTTGTGCTAATCAGGCTGTGCTGAAGCTGAAGCTGAAACGAGCTATTTGCTGCAAGGAGGCAAATTGCTGGGAGGAAGAGGCAGATTTTTTTTTCTTGCTTTCCTCCCCAAAAAAGGTAGGTGCGTCTTATAGTCCGGAGCATCTTATACTCAGAAAAATACGGTAATAGAAAAAGTTCTCAAAAGTTAAGAAACACGTTCAAAAGGCTAGAATATGTTATATATTGGAATATAATGCAAAACTACAAAAGTTAAAGAAGATTATAACTAGGATATAGCAGAGTATAAATATTAATCAGTGGTAATGTTAAAGAATAAGATCCTGAATTTTACTTGGGAAGGAACAGCTTGAAACTCCAAGACATCTGAGGTCCTTTTCTTCTGCCCTCTGCCCAAAAATATCAGGCAATTAAAATAGTTAACATCTCTAAATCTCTAGTGGTTGCCCTACTGAGTTTTATTTATTTATTTATTTATTTTCATATTTTATTTATTTTCATTTTTATAAGACAAAAATGATAAAGGTAGAAGAATCAATCATATTAATCACATTTTAATTCAACTTAAATTTAAATCGAATTAAACTTTAAACTGAATTAACTTCTACTTTCCAGAAAAGTTGTATATCTTTGGTTTAGCTTGCTAATATGCTTATGCTTGTTTATAAAACTCCATGCTTGCCAGTTTCCTTCACATCACTGTCCATTAACCATTATCCCCATAGGTGAAAGAGGAAGCTACCGAAGAATTTCTCAATTTGAAAACTGAACTGATTTAGTTCTAGGAAATTAGTGGATTTAATGCACAATAAAACTACTTGGCAAGCAAACATTTGGAAATGTGATGATGGCTGACAACAAAAATTGAGTTAGGCAACTCCAATGGTTGTTGAAGATGGATTGTTGATCAAATCAAACCAAATCAAATCAAAACAGAACAAACCTTTATTATGGTCATAATCTAACATAAGCAGATTGTGGTACAATCAGCACAGTTTGTAAATCACCCAGAATCACTTAGGTGAGATGGATGGTGTAGTAGAAATTTGATAAATAAATAAATAAAAGAAGATACATCAGAATCTAACAAAATTGGAAGATATGTTATTTTAAAAAAAACCAAGAGTCTAAGAGAATCTAAAAGGAAGGGTAGGAGCCAGTGGTGAAATCCAATTTTTTTAACTACTGGTTCTGTGGGCGTGGCTTGGTGGGCGTGGGGTGGCTTGGTGGGCGTGGCTTGGTGGGTGTGGCAGGGGAAGGATACTGCAAAATCTCCATTCCCACCCCACTCCAGGGGAAGGATACTGCAAAATCTCCATTCCTACACCACTCCAGGGGCAGGATACTACAAAATCCCCATTCCCTCTCCACTCCTGGGGGAAGGATATTGCTAAAATCTCAATTCCCACCCCACTCTGGGGCCAGCCAGAGGTGGTATGTGCCGGTTTTCCGAACTACTCAAAATTTCCACTACCGGTTCTTCGAACTGCTCAAAATTTCTGCTACCGGTTCTCCAGAACCTGTCAGAACCTGCTGGATTTCACCCCTGGTAGGAGCATTAGATGTCATCATTTGCTAAAATACGCTTACTGAGATGTCTTCTGCATCTGTTATTTGAAAGCAGAAAGCATCTATTTGCTATTTCTGCATTAAGCTGCATCCAGCTGTCATTCAGAAGGGGAAAATGGCTACAGGAGAATGTACAACAATTAAGAAGGATAGGAATTGGGGAAGCACAGCTGCTTGACTTTTCTGATAAAGCTTGACAAAAGTAGTGCCTGTTTACCTTGTTTCTTGTTAAATGTCTTTTAACAGGGAAAAATGGGACTCTCTATGGGCCATTTTCTTTCGAATCCATGTACATGAGTTATCAAAATGGCATCAGGAATTCAAATCTATGTCTCCAAAGAAGATAGTCCTTGATTTAAGATCGCTCAACATTTCCATTCCACAATACAGATGTTAAGTGACTTTTGCCCCATTTTATGACCTTTATTGCCACACATGTTAAGTAAATCACTGTAGTTCTTAAGTTTAAAATAGTTAAGTGAGTCTGACTTCTGCATTGACTGTGCTTGTCAGAAGGTCACAAAAGGAGATCTCATGACCCTGGGACACTGCAACTGTCATAAATATGAGTCAATTGCCAAGCATCTGTGGGAAGCCACCCCTCCCAGAGAATGAAATGTTTTGGGGAATATGAAGAGGCAGAATACTATATTTCCCTAAAGGAGAAACTGAAAAGAATTCTTAAAGGCAGAAAGCAGCCCCAACAGCCTCCAGCAGATGCCCGAAGTCTTTAGAGATATTTTGTGCCCATTAAGAAAGACTGGGCCAATCTATTCATAAACAAAACTCCTTCAGCTCCAGGTGATGGGATTAAGAAGGAGAGGACATGACCTTTAGGACAGAATAGGATTAACCCACCACCACTGAAATAGCAAGAGACACAAAAGCTTCTTCACTGCACAATCCCAAGAACAGTTCAAAATTCAAAGTCACAAAAACCTATAAAGGTCCATTCACTCATCCAACCAATTTGTCAGCTGTCCCAGATCTACATGCTGTTGTTGGTTCTGTTCATCAATAAAGAGAGTCCTTCTTTCCAATCAGCCTCCATTTTATTTCCAGTGTCTTTCTCCCAGGTTGGAACCGTACCGGATTTTTCTTCCAACACATCTAAATTTTGATCACGTGACTGGGAGTGTATGTGTGCTGCAATGGTTGTAAGCGTGAAAAATGGTCATAAGTCAGTTTTTCTCAGCCCCGTTGTAACTTCAAATGGTCACTAAACAAAAGATTGTAAATTGAGGGCTACCTGTGTAGGAATATTTTTCTTAATTTTGCTTCCTAGTTTTCACCTGCACTACATGTTTCAAGAGGAAGTAAGTTTTTTTTTTTTTAGTTGCCAGCTTAAACAAATCACGCAAATGTGTTGCATGCCATCAGACAAATGCACACAACATAAAATAAGGATATGGTCAGGGAGGTAGAAACTCCTTTATTTCCTTCATTCTTCCCCATGGAGAGAATTTTTATTACTCCTGGAGCTGTCTCAACTCAGAGAGGGCAATGATTAAATGAATTTCTTTGCTCTTTGTTCTCAGTGTTTTGAGGCAGAAGTAAATATAATCGTAGATTACCTTCAGATGGCTTTTGAGGGATTGTAGAGTGGAATCTAAGGCACTGTAGGAATATCCTGAGTTAAATAGACTAGGAGGATTGAAAAGAAAATATTGAGAAATCTGGTTTTCCTTCTAATCCTTCTGAGCCCATTCAATAAAGAGGAAGTAGAACATTAATATACTTCACTTTTTGTTAAGTTGACCTTGATAAAAGCAAGTAGGGGAATCCCAAAATTAGTTTAATTAGTGGAATTTTAATATCATCTAAGTCATTCAGACCATTTACCATGCTGACCACTTAAGTCAATTTCACTAATGGATGAAGAGACAGGAAGGTACACAGTACAAAACGGTGTGCAGATGTCTAATTCAATAATTCTCTCTCTCTCTAAGTCCCTTTAGCAAATTGCATATCTTGGAAGTGAATTGAATATCTTAAAATGGAATTTCATTTAGCATTCTTACAACTGCACAGAAATGCAGGGGTTATTTCTGACCTACTTGCAGAATGAAAATGACATCCAAAACTCTGTAGCATAGGGATTCAAAAAAGCTGGATTGGCGAAAGGGCTGTTTGCAAATCTGTGAAGATGTGTAAATGTTTTCTCTTGGTGCATCATACAAATAAATGATTGCAGGCTTCTATATTGGTGAGGACTCCACATGCCAGCAGTTTGTGAAGGAATCTGAGATATTTTGCTACCTGACACAGTGGATTAGAAGCAGCGGTTATTGCAGATCTTCAATTCCAACCATCGTGGCTGCCACTTGGACCATGCCTTCTGGTACCCCTGATCTGAAAATACTCCCAACTTCAAAATTGATAATGAAATTGTGTTCCTCATGATGTTAAAGGAAGCAGATGAGGTTAGACCAGGGGTCAGCAACCCGCAGCTCTGGAGCCACATGTGGCTCTTTCATCCCTCTGCTGCAGCTCCTTATCGCCGGTCGGCTCCACAATTAGGGCTTTCAGTTAGGATAGGTAGAGGAAAAAGGATGCCACACTAGGAGGAGACTCTATGGTGGGGGGAACCAGACTTCCGGTCAGCATAGGAAAAAGGATGCCATGCTTAGGAGGAGACTCTATGGTGGGGGAACCGGACTTCCGGTCAACTCCAGAATTGAATGGGGGGCTTCCGGTTAGGACCTTTGTGGCTCTTTGAGTGTTTAAGGTTGCTGACCCCTGGGTTAGACAGATGTGGTATTAGATTAACAACTTTTTTTCTCCAAAGAGAAGGAAAGTGGTGGGTTCAACAGCAGCAGGCAATCATTACTGCTCCAAAGACCTATCACTGTGCTTCCTGGTAGGTAAACTAGGAATAATAATAATAATAATAATAATAATAATAATAATAATAATAATAATAATAATAATTTTATTTATATACCGCCCATTCTCCCGAAGGACTCAGGGCAGTGTACAGCCAAAATTAAAATACAAATATACAAATATACAATATCTAGTTAAAATTAATTAAAATCATTAAATAGTTTTGGCCGAATTTTAAAACCCAAAATTAAAACCCAATTTAAAAGCAATCAATTTGATAGCTCCACCTGTTGGAACAGTAGGGTCTTGAGGGCGCAGCGAAAAACCCAGCGGTCAGAAATGTTACGAATATCCAGGGGCAATTCATTCCAGAGGGCAGGAGCTCCCACAGAGAAGGCTCTCCTCCTGGGTGTCGCCAGCCGACATAACTTGGCTGACGGCACCCTGAGGAGTCCCTCTCTATGGGAGCGAACTGGTCGGTGGGAGGCTATTGGTGGCAGAAGGCGGTCCCGTAGATATCCTGGTCCTATGCCATGGAGCGCTTTAAAGGTGGTGACCAACACCTTGAATTGCACTCGGAAGACCACTGGGAGCCAGTGCAGCTCGCGCAGGAGAGGTGTTACATGGGCATAATGAGGTGCACCCATAACCACCCGCGCGGCTGCATTCTGGACCAGTTGGAGCCTCCGAGTGCTCTTCAAGGGGAGCCCCATGTAGAGAGCGTTACAATAGTCCAGACGGGAGGTGACGAGCGTGTGAGTGACCATGTGCAGGGCATCCCGGTCCAGAAAGAGATGCAACTGGTGGATCAGGCAAACCTGATAAAAAGCCCCCCTGGCTACGGCTGTCATATGCTCTTCTAAGTCCAGGAGGACACCCAGATTGCGAGCCCTCTCTGTGGGGGGCAGAGATTCACCCCCAATAGTCAGCGATGGCACCAGCTGACTATACCGGGATGCTGGGAGCCACAGCCACTCAGTCTTGGAAAGGTTGAGCTTGAACCTATTTTTCCCCATCCAGACCCGCATGGCCTCCAGGCAGCGGGACATCACATCAAGGGCATCATTGGGGTGGTTTGGGGTGGAGATGTACAGCTGGGTGTCATCAGCGTACTGGTGGACTCTCACCTCAAAACCATGGATTATCTCACCCAGCGGCTTCACATAAATGTTGAACAGAAGGGGTGAGAGGACCGATCCCTGTGGCATTCCCCAAGCGAGGCGCCTCGAGGTCGACCTCTGCCCCCCTGGCAACACAAATTGCGAGCGGTCAGAGAGGTAGGAGGAGAACCATTGTAACACGGTGCCTCCAATTCCTAACCCCCTCAACTGCTGCAGCAGGATACCATGGTCGATGGTATCAAAAGCCGCTAAGAGATCTAATAGGACCAGGACAGAGGAGCAACCCCTGTCCCGAGCCCTCCAGAGATCATCCACCAACACGACCAATGCCGATTCTGTGCTGTACCCCCGCCTGAAGCCCGTACGGGTCCAGATAGACCGCTTCCTCCAGGTACTGGGGTAGCTGTCGTGCCACCACACTCTCAACAACCTTCGCCACAAAACGAAGGTTGGAGACTGGACGGTAATTTGCTAATAGAGCCAGGTCCAGGGATGGCTTCTTGAGGAGGGGCCTCACCACCGCCTCTTTCAAGACGGCGGGAAAGGCACCCTCACTCAAAGAAGCATTTATAATCCCCTGGAGCCAGCCTCGTGTAACCTCCCGGGAGGCCAGTACCAACCAGGAGGGACACGGGTCCAATAGACATGTGGCAGCACTAAGCCTCCCCAGAATCCTGTCCACATCCTCGGGAGCCACAGGGTCAAACTCTTCCCAGATAGAATTCTCCAAACTCACCTCCGCCTCCCTCCCCGGACTCACCCAGTCGGAATCCAAGCCTTCCCGAATCTGAGCGACTTTATCATGCAGGAATTGCACAAAATCCTCAGCTCGACCCTGCAAGGGATCTTCCCGCACTTCCACCCGAAGGAGGGAGTGGGTCACCCTGAACAGAGCGGCTGGGCAGTTCTCTGCAGATGCGATAAGAGCGGAAAAATAGTTAGATTTTGCATAAGTGCAAAGAGAGATAGAGTATCCATATCTTATATCAGACCACTATTATTTTCATGCTAAAATTAATGCATAGGTTATCAGTTAGCTTTCATGCTTAAAGTATTGATCCGAATCTTCAAAGCCCTAAATAGCTTCTGGTCTGTCTGCTGAGAGCTTTCCATTCTTGTTAAGAACATATAAAGAAATCATAAGAATTGCAGATGAGACTTATGAGATATATTTATTTATTTAAATCAATTTATGTAATTGTCTGTCTATCTCACCTATGTGACTCTGGATGGCTCATATACTTAATAACAGAAAAGAAGCAACCTAGAACTAAGGAGACATTTCCTGTCGGTTAGAATAATTAATCAGTGGAACAACTTGCCTCCAGAAGTTGTGAATGCTCCAACACTGGATGTTTTTAAGAAGAGATTGGACAACCATTTGTCTGAAATGGTATAGAGTTTCCTGCCTGAGCAGAGAGTTGGACTAGGAGACCTTCAAAGTCCCTTCCAACTTTGTTATTCTAACTCTGTTGTTCTGTGGGTCCATGTGTGATTTTAATTACAATTTTAATTGTTTCTTTTTTAATTGCTTCTTTTACTTTAATTCAAACTGGAGTTATGAGCTGTTGTGATGATTTGGTTATACAGAAATCATATTCTTCATGTGGCAAAAGAATTACACATTGCATATTGTCCAAGGAGCTGCTAATACAGTTCTAGAGGAATTACTGTCATTACTGAGTCTGTCATCTGCACCTCTATAACTGTCTGATTTGGTTCTGCAACCCAACAAGACAGACACAGACTTCAGAGGATAATTAGAACCGCAGAAAAAACAATCACTACCAACCTGCCTTCCATTGAGGACTTGTATACTGCACGAGTCAAGAAGAGGGCTGTGAAAATATTTACAGACTCCTCACATCCTGGACATAATTTATTTCAACTCCTACCCTCAAAATGACACTATAGAGCACTGCACACCAAGAACAGTTTTTTCCCGAATGCCATCACTCTGCTAAACAAATAATCCCCTCAACACTGTCAAACTATTCACATTAGGCTGCATTTATTTATTTATTTATTTATTTATTTATTTATTTATTTATTTATTTATAATGCAATTTATTTATTTATAATGCAATTTATATGCTGCCCTATCTCCAAGGACTTAGGGCAGCTCACAATGGTAAAAATGCACAGTTCCTCATTAAAAGACAATGTAAAATTAAAATTCCAATTTAAAACAATTTAAAATTCATTAAGAAACCCCCCATCAGTCCAGGCTACGGAACAACCAGATCTTCAAATCTTGGCGGAATGAGCGAAGGTCAGGGGCCATCCGGAGCTCCAAAGGAAGTTGGTTCCAGAGGGTGGGTGCGCCCACAGAGAAAGCTCTCCCCCTGTAATAGCATTAGTAATAGCTAATATACTAATATAGTAATAGCATTACTATTGCTATTGGTCTTCTCATCGTTACTGTTGCCCATCTCCTCCCACTTGTGACTGCATGACTGTAACTTTGTTGCTTGTATCCTTGTGATTTATATTGATATTGATTATTTCCTAGTATGATTTGATTGCTTATTGTACCGTATGACTGTCACTGGGTGTTGTGCCTTGTGATTCTTGACGAGTGTATCTTGTCTTCTTATGTACACTGAGAGCATATGCACCAAGGACAAATTCCTTATGTGTCCAATCACACTTGGCCAATAAAGAATTATATTCTATTCTGTAAGGATGCTATGTGAAATACATGCTAGTTCTTCTGTGTCAATATTCATTAAAAGTACACATCCCAAAGCTATTTTATACTTAGATGAATGGATAACTTTCATTATTAGTGTAACTGGCCATAAGTATGAAATAATATTGGCTGTGTGAAGAGGTTCTGATTGGTAAAGAGTCCAATGACAACATTAAAACAGACAAAATTATAGGTGCATAACCAGGATTCAGTCATGAGAATTAAATCCTACTGAAAACAATGGGATGCATATTAATTGCAAGTACATCAAAGCTTTCAAGTGGAATTTAATCATAACAAACTATGGTTGGTCTGCTTTCCATAGCAATTGCTCTCCTAACCCTCAATGTATATATATTAAGTTAGACCTCTTTTTATGGGGTACTCAAATAGGTGTCTGAATTCTTAATAGCAAGCTATAGTCCAACCTCTACTTTTGTGGCTTTGTTGAAAGCTTCAGTGAGCATGTTAATGGAAACTTTCACCATCTCTCTTGAAAGGTTTTTCATAGGATCTTCAGACATTCCAGGGTTTTCCTGTGTTAAAGATAACTTGCAATACTTCTGGGATAGAAATAGAGATTGGTATGTATGTATGTATGTATGTATGTATGTATGTATGTATGTATGTATGTATTATTTGTTTATTATATTTCTAAAATGCCTATCTCCCTCATATCTTTTGTCTGCCACTGTGCATGTAAGCAGCTTCCGTGTAAGGTACAGCTTTTTAAAGTTTTGTAGTTTTATTTTGTAAAGGCATTTTTCAATGAGATTGAGTAGGATTAGCACACACAATTCTTACTGAAGGCTTAAGAAGAGCTCACACAGTGGTACTGTCAAAGTTGAAGGGCTGTTGAACAACGTGTTTTCTGAGAAGTGCCGCCTCTTTCTTAATCCTTGATTTAAGCTGGATGGATGGATGCATGGATGGATGGATGGGAGAGAGATCTCTCCTTGGAAGACGAAAGCAGCTGTTGTAGTCTCTCTCTCTCTCTGTCTGTCTCTCTCTGTCTCTGTCTGTCTGTCTCTGTCTGTCTCTGTCTGTCTGTCTCTCTCTGTCTGTCTCTCTCTCTCTCTCTCACACACATACACATAGAGAGAGATTGGAACACCCCTGGTTTCTGAGCTGTTGTGCAGGATAAACCTGAGTCCACTGATCTATGGACAAGCCAAACAAATAAAAATAGAAAATCTAGGGATTTTCTGCTGGCCTTCAGGCTGAAGGAGGATCAGAGCAATGGGAAGAAAAAGGGGAGGGAGGGAGGAAGAGCAGTAACTCATCCCAATACTAACAATAATACTGTATCAGAGAAGAAATTGATTAACCAATTGTTATAGATATTCCTATTTACATTAGAATAGAATAACAGAGTTGGAAGGGACCTTGGAGGTTTTCTAGTCTAAGCCCCTGCTTAGGCAGGAAACCCTACACCACTTCAGACAAATGGTTATCCAACATCTTCTTAAAAACTTCTAGTGTTGCAGCATTTACAACTTCTGGAGGCAAGTTGTTCCACTGATTAATTATTCTAATTGTCAGGAAATTTCTCCTGAGTTCTAAGTTGCTTCTCTCCTTGATTAGTTTCCACCCATTGCTTCTTGTCCTACCCTCACGTGCTTTGGAGAATAGCTTGACTCCCTTTTCTTTGTGGCAGCCCCTGAGATATTGGAACACTGCTATCATGTCTCCCCTAGTCCTTCTTTTCATTACATTGTTTGAAAGGAAATTGAGTAAGTTAAAAGCTTCAAATCCTCAGGGACAGGGCTTTACCCTAGAGGTGCCTGAAAGATTTATTTTGTTTATTAGATTTATATGCCGCCCATCTCACTGTTACACCGACTCTGCACAAGGGAATCCAGTAGCTATTAAAAGCTTTGGGGGAGGACACAGAGTAAGAAATACCTCACAAGCAGCTCTGAAACTTTTTACAGAGAAACCCCTTGGGCCAAATGTTGTATGGTGCTCAGCAGGGACCATTCCCTCCCTGTAAACCATTTGAAACTATCCAAATAAATTTTTTTGCAAACCCCTTTTCAAGAGGCCAGATGTGTATCGAATATAATGCTCAGAAGGAAAGCAGGTCACCAAAAAGTGAGAAGCTGAAACCATGGCTGTCAATACTCGCATATCGGGTCAAATGCCACTTTTCCCCATCATCAAGGTAGACTCCATTTGTCCTGACAGATCAGTTTCGATCTCCATGGCAACAGGCAGTTCTGAGGAACCTTGCCCATTATCGCTTGCCACTTAAGCAACTGCTTCCTTTGGAATACACTCAGGCTAAAAGAATCATTAGGGAAAAGGTCCTAGATATAGAATTCCAGAATGAGGTCAGTCAAATTCTATCCAAACGTAAACACAAACAACTTATTCTAGGTGGGAAGTGGGCAGATACCTGACTAATGTAGTCTCTCCTGCTCAACAAATAGACTTTCTGGCTTGATATTTGACCTGCTTCAGTTCTGAATGGGAGATTTACCAAAGTCCACATGTGGGGAAAAGCTTGTCCATGTAGCATGAAGACTGTTTAGATCACCACACGTGCTTCTACATTGTCTCTGTTACCAGTGTAGTTGATAAACTTTCCTCTTTCTTTTATTGACACATGTTATAAGGTCAACATGAAAATTTTCTTTTTGATTTTCTTCTCTCAGAGAAAGAACCACCTGTTACATACAACATAGCTAGATTTTGCCAGGGCACAACTAAAATTTGCAAACAGATAATTAAAGGTACTGGGCATGGATATTTGCTCTTTTATATCTTTTGTGTCTAATCTTCACTTCTTATATCATTTTGTGGCCTTCAGAAACCCCTTTTCAGTTTACTCTTAGAACCAACATGAGAAATTTTATAAAGCTATTTTAGTGTTTGAATATTATTGTCTTGTATTAGCAACTCTATTTTTTAGTTATTCTTCATTGCTTACAGGTTTAGAATTATTGAACTGAATGTAATTTTCCTTGTTTGTATTTTATGCTGGTCGGTGATCAAAAATAAACATTCGTTGTTGTTGGATAGGGATGTATATCTTATGTATAATTTATATTTTAACTGGAATAAAAATATGTCACTTCTCTTTTTTTTTTTCTAAATATAGTTTCCAGGAGTTTATAAATATAAAGCAATGCAGGTGTTTGTAATTCTTTTCCTCAAAATTCTCTCTTCTCTAGTCCAAAGTTGCCCAGGGCGGCCAAACTGTTACTGTCAGTTCTGCCATCTTCATCTTGATGCCTTGCTGGCATCCTGCCATCAAAAGCTAGGGTGGAGGAAGCAAGAGAGACAAATGGGCAATAAACATGTATGAGATGAGATGAGAAATAGGGAGGTGGGATGACAACTTGATGAAGACCAGGGAAGCACGAACTGTTTGTGTCAGTCTTCAAGGTCACGCACCCTGAGAATGGAATGTGGATTGCCCCAAACATCTCAGTGATTCTCAAAACACCTATGCAGTTCCTTATTGGGTGAAGATGAACTCATTAAAGTGGGAAGGCTGGGATGAAGGGAAAAATCTGTAACATATTGCTTGGGAATTTTAGTTCTAGCCTGACTTTACTGCAACCAGCAATCTTTAGTAAAATAATCTATCATGAGCCGCGGTGGTGCAGTGGTTAGAATGCAGTACTGCAGGCTATATCTGCTAACTGCTGGCTGCTTGCAATTTGGCAGTTCAAATCTCACCAGGCTCAAGGTTGACTCGGCCTTCCATTTTTCCGAGCTTGGTAAAATGAGGACCCAGATTGTTGGGGGCAATATGCTGACTCTGTAAACTGCTTAGAGAGGGCTGTAAAGACTTGAGTTGGAAATGGAGATAAAGAATAAAGAACAGTTACTTATTAAAAACCCAACAGATGAAAGAATTCGAAGTGCTATAAAACTTTTGAAAGACCAATTTCAAATGCTTATGGCGGAACAAGTTGCAACAAGTCTACAATATGCGAAGCATAATACATTTTGCAACGCTAACAAACCGGGCAGATGGTTGGCTTACACATTGAGGAAAAAACAAAGTATACGGACTATCGATAGTATTGATATTGGAGGGAAAGAAATTTTTCAACAAAAATTAATTAAAGAAGCTTTTGTGGACTATTATACTAAACTATATGCTAAAGAAGAGGTGCAGAATGGACTTATAGAAAAATATTTAAATGATAAGAGAGTTATAAAAATTACTGATCAACAAAAGGAAAGAATGAATTATCCTATAACAGAGGAGGAGATAACAGTAGCAATTAAACAGTTAAAAACAGCCAAAGCTCCTGGCACGGATGGTTTGACTGCAGTGTATTACAAAACTTTACAAGCTGAAATGGTGGGACAACTTAGAGACTTATTTTGTAATATTCAACAAGGGGGTAAAATACCCCCATCTTGGACAACTGCTTATATATCTTTGATACCAAAAGAACAAGTTGGTCCTAAAAAACCAGAGAATTATAGACCAATATCTCTTTTGAACACAGACTATAAAATTTATGCGAAGGTATTAGCCAACAGGTTGATGCCAGTAATCCAAAAGGTGATTCATGAGGACCAAGCGGGATTTATTGAAGGCAGATATATGAAGGACAATGTAAGGCAAGTAATAGATTTATTGGAATATCTTGATAAGAATAAACAGATTCCTGCAGTGCTGGCTTTTTTGGATGCAGAGAAGGCCTTTGATAGAGTGGATTGGAATTTTCTACTAAAGACTTTAAAAAAGATGGACTTTGGGGACCAATTTATACAGGCGATCTCAGCAATTTATCAAGAGCAAAAGGCACAGATTATTATTAATGGAAGTTTGACGACAGAGTTTAAAATTGAAAAAGGAACAAGACAGGGATGTCCGTTGTCCCCACTTTTATTTATTTTAACATTGGAAGTCTTGCTAAATACAATACGGGACTCTAAAATTTTGAAAGGCATAATGATAAGGCAAGAGGATTACAGAATAAAGGCATTTGCAGATGATCTGGTTGTTACCCTATCACAACCAATGGAATCAATAATCTTGATGAACGACATTATACAAGACTATGGTAGAGTTTCAGGCTTTAGACTGAATTCAAAAAAGACTAAAATGATAGTAAAAAATATGACACAAGATCGTAAACATGAGCTTGAAAGGAGGGCAGGTTTTGAAATTGTACCTAAGGTAAAATATCTTGGAGTTCAGGTTGCAGAATCAAATATGAAATTGTTTCAAAATAATTATGAGGTGTTGTGGCGAGAGGTCCAGAAAGATATGGAGACTTGGAAAAAGCTGCAACTGTCTTTACTTGGAAGAATAGCAGCAGTTAAGATGAACATTTTGCCAAGATTTCTGTTTTTGTTTCAAATGATTCCGGTGCTTAAAAGTGATAAACAACTGAAAGTTTGGCAGTCTGGTGTGAATAAGTTTGTCTGGAACGAGAAGAAGCCGAGAGTGAAACTGAAAATTATGCAAGATGTTCCAGAAAGAGGAGGCCTTAAACTTCCAAACCTACAGTTATATTATGATGCAGCAGCTTTAACTTTAACAAGTGATTGGTTTGGAAGTAAAAAGACTGGAATACTGAATGCAGAAAGTTTTGATCTTGAATTTGGATGGCATGCTTATTTATTTTATGACGACAAAGCAGATAAAGTATTTAAAAGTCATATATTTAGAGATTCTTTGATGAGAGTTTGGAAGAAGCACCGACTCAAATGGGATTATAAAATACCGTTATGGCTGGATCTTGGTCATACTATGTGGAATACAAATATAATGTCACTCGGGGGGTTTTTATATAAAGAGGTTCTTTTTACAGATGCGGGCAGATGGCAGCTGAAGACATTACAGACACTGTTGGATGAAGGAATTAACTTAACTTGGTTACAATATAATCAACTACAATTGAGATGGAAAGAGGACCAAAAAACTGGTATTATGTTGCATGAGGAAGAATTGGTTAGACATATAAGAGAGAAAGGTCCAATGCATATTAAAAGGCTTTATAATGTTTTGCTAGAAAGGGATTCAGAAACTGAATTAGTTAAAGATTGTATGATTAAGTGGGCACAAAATTTTGAAGAACCAGTGATGTTGGAAACATGGGAAAAAATTTGGGTTCAGAATGTTAAATTTACACAGTCGCAGAACCTGAGGGAAAATTTTTATAAAATGTTTTATAGATGGCATTTAGATCCCAAAAAGTTGTCATGTATGTACCCTAATGTTCAGCCAAAATGTTGGAGATGTGAATGTTTGGATGCTACGTATTATCATGTTTGGTGGACCTGTAGGAAAGTTAAGGCTTTTTGGATAAAAATTTGGTGGGTCATGCAGAATGTTTTGAAGAAAAAAATTCAATTTTCTCCACAATTGTTTTTATTGGGTATAGTTAAGGGTTTTACACGGGGTGAAATAAAACTAATATTGTATATGATAACAGCAGCAAGATTGCTGATAGGTAAATATTGGAAGAATGAAGCTTTGCCTACTATCGAGGAATGGACTTTGAAGATGGCTAGTTTTGCAGAGATGGCGAAGATTTCGGCGTATTTAAAAGATTGTTCACAAGAGACTTATGAATGGGAATGGAAAAGGTGGATAGAATATGTTCAGAACAAATACCAAACTAGAAAGTATCAAATAGCTTTTATTTGAAAATAATGTATTAGAAATATTTTAATGTAAAGAGACAAAGAGGAAAAATTATATAGGGGGAGGGATGGGTTCCGGTTTATATATTAGTGTTATTAGTTATGAGTATGTAATAGGGAAGTCTGGGGGGGGGAGGGTTAGGGAGGGTTAGGGAGGATGGGAAGTTTGGGGAGGGAGGTGGGGGGATGAAAAAAGGGGTGAAAATGTAATTGTAAAACTTTTGCAATAAAAAAAAAAAAAGATAGAGAGGGCTGTAAAGCACTGTGAAGCAGTATATAAATCTAAGTGCTATTGCTATCATTTCACCTAAATGGAGTCGAGGGTCTCTCTTTCCTAAGGGACCTGATTGGGGCAGGCCTGACAGTTACTGAGAAGACTTCATGCCTTGCACATTTGCTTCTATGGCCTAGATAGAATATTGCCCACAGATTTGTCCATAAGCTCACTGTTTGGCTTTTTTTTTTATAGGGTAGGGAAGTTAGGATTAACCACTCATTTTTATGGAAAAAAGTAGGGGTGTCCACAAAGTATGGTAAAAAAGGGTCAAATAGCATTCATAGCAGTACAGTTAAAACTTTGTCCACTTTTTACATGCAGTGCACATAAAATAACTGGTTTTTTTTGGGGGGGGGAGGTTGCCCATCTTCTGTGCTCACCTTTGGACCAGTGTGTAGGGAAGATATCAATTTTCCCCATTGCCAAATATTGAAAACTGCAGGCTCAGGTGAGGCAAACATATCTGCACATTCTTATAGTCTCTTTACTGAAGGCTTGTTAAATTCATATTTTACACCATCATCATTTATATGACATATTACAATATAGCAGGGTGGCAAGCATTAGTATGTCTATGTAATTAACCTCATCCTCATGTAAATAAGATTAATTAGTCATTTTCTCCCCTAATCTGGTGGGAAACATGGATAATTATAGTTGTATTGTTTATGCAAATTTCACTGAAGTATGCAGAAGGACAGAACAGGTTGCAAAGTAAAGTTCAGCTAAATGACTACCCCTGAATATACCTCCAAAAGACAGATAAGCTAATTAAGTTTTGTCATCTGCATAAGGATGTGTGTGTGTGTGTATATGTGTGGCTTACTCTGCATACTCCCTGCCATTTATTTCCAGCTGTCTAACATGATATGCAAACATTCTGAGGTCAGTCACTGGAAATCCGATGTATTTAGTACTGTATTTAATACTGACATTTCAGTGACTCATATGTCACCTGCTGACTCTCTCCCTCACAATGCAGAAGAAAACTAGCTCAGATGTAGAGCAGTGACAATTCTGGGTGAACAGCAGATACTGCAGCTTTCAAGCTGGTTAGAAATGTTGAAGGGGAAATGGCAGCCCAAGTTGACTCACCCCTGAATGTATATTTAAGAGGAAGCTGCAGGCAAAGAAAGAGGATAAGTCTTTTCTTGTTCATATTTTTTATCAGTTTATCAAAATATAATATGTAGAAATATTAAAAAGATGAAAATATTGGAAAAGGGGGAAAGAAAAGGGGAAGAGGAAAAAGTATAGGATAAAGGGGAAGAGAAAAGCATTGACTTCCAGTTCCTTTTGGTGCAGTAGAATAAGGTAAACATAAAACCTCCACTTTTCGCTTTTCTGTGATAACACATATTAGCTAGGTCTATAACAAGAAACCTATCTAATCAAAGCTTCATTTCCCCCCCCTCCTCAAGCACAAAGTCCAAAAGCGGTTTCCAAGTAGAAAAAAAATTAATTGTGTTTTTTTTTTCTTCAATCAGCCATCTCTGCTAACTCCATCAACTTTTGCAGGATTTGTCCATTGTGGGACTCAAAGTGTCCTTCCATTTTTTTATGCATAAGAATAAGTCTTTTCTAGGGAAATGCATTCAGAAAATGTCTGAATGGTAAATGGAAGGTACAGGGAAAAGTTGGGCAGGAAACTTCCTCCTTCCTTCATCCTTGAAGGTCCAAATAGGACAGAGGAGGGGCTATTTGGAATGAAACCAGAAGGAAGAAACAGGTGGATAAACACAGAGAAATTGATGCTCTTGGCTATTGAAAAAAGGGGGAAAGGGATGATATAAAGATGGATGAACATAACAGTAACCAAGGGGAGAGTTTAGACCTTTGCATTTTAATTTTCATGGAGTTTCTCCGATCTTATCGCACCTGGCTGAAGTTGTGTGATAACCTCCCTCCCTCGCATTCCAGTTTCTCTTCACTGGCCAGAGAGGCATTTATTCCTCAACCTATCTCAGTGATGGCGAGCACATCGCACGCGCCCTTTCGTCAGGGCCGCGACCAGGAAGAGGAGCTGCCCAGGGGGCGTGTGTGCACCGGATAAGGTAGTTCTGGTTTCTGGCGTGTGCATGTGCACCGGCCAGCAAGTCTTCTGGTTACTGCCGCACATGCGCACGCACCAATCAGCTGGCCGGCATGCATGCTCACGCCAGAAAATAGAAGACCAGTTCTTCTGGTTTCCAGCACTGTCTCACACACAAAGACCAGCTGATCATCGCTGGCGCATTCGTGCCAGGAAAGCTGGAAGAGGAACAAGCGACGCCACGCATGCCAGGTGACATGGCTCCGTGTGCCAGTTCGGGCACGCGTGCCACAGGTTGTTTTTTTTTAAAAATTGATTTATATGCTGCCCTTCTCCGGAGACTCAGGGCGGCTTACAATGCGTTAAGCAATAGCCTTTAGGTTTGCCATCACAGCCCTATCTCTTTAAATGTACCATAGTAGAACAGGACAATGAAGCTTATTTGCAAAGGAAAACCCAATTTCTAAAGAGCTTCCAACAAAGCTCTTTGCATCACTGCTATCTAGCTACAACTCCTCTCCCCTCCCTTCTCAACTCCAACAAATTGAGAGCACACCCAGGTGATTTGAAAAGCAATGAGGAAGAAGGAGTCAATCTACATACGACACCTACCCATTTTCAGAAGAATTTCTCCTACAGATCTTAATTTCCTGGCAGAATATTAGCAAAGAAAACCCTTTAGATTGCAAATCTGTAAACTATTTAGTATTTTATTTTAAAAAAAGAAAAATTTCCTGAATTGAGCCTAAAAAAGTAATTAACAACTGAATCTTTTTGTCCAGACATCTTACAGCGTGATCTTGATTCCAGGCAATAGTTAATATAGCTTTTTCTCTATATTTTGCAGCAATTGGTATAATAATATGACATTCTGGAGAACAACCAAGCAACCTAAGATTGGGGTAAGAGCAAATTCCTTAAAACGTTAAATAATTTTTTAAAAAGTTGCTAGCACTCTCACTAATGTTAGAGATCATCCACCAAATGTTAGAAATCCTCACCTATAAAAATGGATGAAACTTCTCATCAACTGCAATGAAACCAGTAGCAGGACGTCTTTAGGCATATATTAAAACAGTTTAAAATCTTTTTCAAGAATAGCCGGTCTGTGTGTCTAGTATGGCTATAATTCTTGGATATGATTTGAGGAACATTATAAGAACAAAGAACAAAGAAGGAAGGACTCACTGGAGTCCTAATGCTGGGAAAGATTGAGGGCAAAAGAAGGGGATGACAGAGAATGAGGTGGTTGGATGGAATCATTGAAGCAGTCCGGGTGAGCTTAAATGGACTCCAGAGGATGGTAGAGGACAGGAAGGCCTGGAGGAACATTGTCCATGGGGTCGCGATGGGTCAGACATGACTTCACAACTAACAACAATAAATAAGAACAAAGTGGTTGTTAAAGAATAATCTCTGCCATTTTGCTCCTTCTTGCTTACTCCCTCTTTCTTGTCCCAGCCCTCTGAGATTCACACCAGTTAAATATTCCTCTTTTCCCTACTCTTAACTGGGAATGGTCCTAGTGGGAGAGCTATCTTCCCCCACTTTCCTTTCCCTGAAGAGGCCCAGAGCATCCGGTGTTCTCTTCAGCAGACAGCTCTCAAAGCTCCTAAAAAATTTAAAGGAAGAGCAGGCAGACCTCTTTGCACAGAAGGAGGAAATTATACATACATTAATAAAAACTGGCAAAACTGCATACATAATGCATCATCAAACATTATAGATTATGACAAAAACAAGAGGAAGAACTCTTTTCTCTGCATGAAGACTGTATGGAAAGAGTATTTTTCCAGCCATTCTTTTTCCAAAAATACAGTGAGGTTGAAAGAGAGGTCTCAGAAGGAAGCATAATAAAAGGAGCAATTTTCATCAGTCCACTGAATAAGTAGTCGCCATATCCTTCTGAATAAGTGGGAAGAAAGTGCTTAGATCAGGAGGGGTGATCAGTGCTGGAGCTGTTCTGTAAGAGAAAATATTTATTTATTACTTATTTATTATTTAAATTTTTATACCGCCCTTCTCCCGAGGGACTCGGGGTGGTGCACAGCCACAATAAAATACGTATATCCATAAAATTTAAAAACAATTTAAAACATTAAATAATATGGCCCAGATTAAAAACTAAAACACCCATTAAAATTTGTTATTAAGCCAGCCCAGCCTGTTGAAACAGTAAAGTCTTAAGGGCACGGTGAAAGGTACGTAGGTCAGGGATCATACGAATCTCCGAGGGCAAATTATTCCAGAGGACCCCCCCCCCCTGGGGGTCACCAATCGACATTGTTTGACCGATGGCACCCTGAGGAGTCCCTCTCTGTGGGAGCGAATTGACCAGTGGGAGGCTATCGGTGGCAGAAGGCGATCTCATAAGTACCCAGGTCCTAAGCCATGGAGTGCTTTAAAGATGGTAACCAGCACCTTGAATTGCACCCAGAAGACCACTGGAAGCCAGTGCAGCTCGTGCAGGAGCGGTGTTACATGGGTGCGCCGTGTCGCTCCCATAATCATAGTTAACCCAAAGGTGCTTTTTCAGGAAGCAACTGGACTTTCTGGTTTTTTTCTTTTGAAGACGTTTCGCTTCTCATCCAAGAAGCTTCTTCAGCTCTGACAGGATAGTGGGGAATGGAAGGATTCATATTCCTTGCAGACAGCTGGTCGTTTGCATCCTTTTGCAGAGTTGTTGAGGCCACTTGGAGATTTATCTGTGTCCTCAAGGTCACCTGAGTAGTCCTCCTGGTTCCTGTAGTCTGCAATTTTTCCTTTGGAAATCCATTCCTACTCCCACACCATTCATACTCAGGTGACCATGAGGACACAGATAAACCTCCAAGTACTTCAATGGCCTGCTAAAAGGATGCAGATGACCAGCTGTCTGCAAGGAATATAAATCCTTTCATTCCCCACTATCCTGTCAGAACTGAAGAAGCTTCTTGGATGAGAAGCGAAACATCTTCAAAAGAAAAAAACAAGAAAGTCCAGTTGCCTCCTGAAAAGGCACCTTTGGGACAACCATGACCTGGATGACTGAGAATCTCTACAGAAAATAGTTAAGTATTTGGGCTATACAGTTGTTTGGATTCAAAGGTCAAAATGTACTTTGGAGCACATGGAGGTGTCACATTACCTCTCTCGACCATTCTTCAAGCAGCTGTGTCTTCTCTAAGATAGTGTGCTACAGCATGATCACCAAAATTCATGCTTCACTAGGTGTTCAGAATTTGATGCATTAATATATAATCACCTTTACTCTAGTAAAGCCTTACCTTGAATTTGAATTCATTGCTCCACCAAGATCATGTGAAGTGTTTTTACCAGTTTATAATGCCTTGGTAAGACCACACTTGGAATACTGCATCCAGTTTTGATTGCTTTAGAAAGAGTACAGAGAAGAGCAACAAAAATGATTAGGGATTGAAGGGTAAAACATATGAAGAACAGTTGCAGTAACTGAGTATGTCTAGTGTAATGAAGGGAAGAACTATTTGGAAGATATTGGAAGAACAGGAAGTAAACTATTCTCCAAAGCACTTGAAGGCAGGACAAGAAGCAATGGACGAAAACGTATGAAGGAGAGATCTAACCTAGAAATAAAGAGAAATTTCCTAACAGTGAGAACAATTAATCAGTGGAATGGATTTTTGGAGGATTTTAAGAAGAGATTGGACAGGCATTTGTCTGACATGGTATAGGGTCTCCTGCTTGAGCAAGCATGAGGACTAGAAGACCTTCAATGTCCCTTCCAATTCTATTATTCTACTGAATTCTGTGCCATATGCTTATAAAATTAAAATCCAGCTGTCCATTATCAAACTAAGTTTATCATGACTCATTGATAGGAAAACCTGGTCCAGAGAAAGAAAGAGATCCCAACTAATATCTGAACGATTAATAAGCTGTTCCACATCAAAATGGTCCCTGTGGAAAATAGCACCTAGTAAGATATATCTGCAGGATTTGGTAATACAAGTCAAAATAGTGGCCATGGTGGTGTGATTTAAAATCTTCTTGTTTTTAATGTACATTTTTATCATAACCTGCAGAGACCCTGGTTGACCATGATAAAGCTAAGCAGGGATTTGATCTAGTTAGAACTTAAGGGAGGGACCACCAATGATGAAATGTCTGGGGAAAAACAACCAAACTCAGAGAGAACCAAGGATCCTTCATTTTAATCCCAAACTACAAATATTCTCCTTTATCATCACTAGGAAAACTCAATAGTTGGTCTACCCTAAAAAGGGGAAAACATGCAGTCACAATTCAAGGTAAACCATGTCCTGAGTTTGCTTAGCTTTATCTATTTCTCTACTGTTATAAAGAATACTACCTGAATGCATCCAAAGACTCACTAGTGGTCAGGTATCTCTTAAGGGAGTTTTTTCCTCCTGTACTGGCTCTATTGATGGTTTTTTACCTGAAAATGTAACTGTATGTAGTCCTTTTGAAACACACCAATCCCCACATTTCAGCCAGATCATAGTACGGAACAGGAAGAAGAAATACGTATTCAGTTTTAACTATGACATTTCCAAAGTCTATGGCACCAACATATAAAATAGTAGTCACTGGACAGTGCATTAATAATAGAATTAAGCATCAAATAGAGGACAAAGAACATAGTACAAATCAGGGCTACCTAGCTTTGGGATGCAAAATTCCGGACAAGGAGTAGATGGCAAGATGGAGATACAGAAAATGCATGTTTTCTACCTTTTGGTGCTTGCCCACATTTTCCAGTGCAGACTATACTCTACATAGCCGCCAGATAATTGCTTAAAATATTTTTTGATTAGGGTTTATAAAAGCATTTGAATATCAACAAGAACACTTGATATCACACATTTTCCCAAAGTTCATTCCAAACTTTCATGGCCAGTATATGAAATTCCTTTACTTCCTCTGTCTACTACCTTGACCTAGATGTTCTCCAGCAAATACTCTACACTGGTTGCTATGATATGAAGTTCCAAAGGTTGCATGAACTGCAGGTTTACTCCAGTTTAACTTAGTGCAGTTTTAAAAACCAAATGCATGAAACTGAATTCAGAGAGTTCACTCATTTAGGGGGTGATGATGTACTAAAGCCTTGTTGATACTTTCCTGGGACATAATATTTGATAAATACATTATGATTATTTATTTTTGGACTCAGTAAATGTCTGGCAGACAGCAAGTTTAGCGCAGTGGTTTTAATGCACCAGGATAGAAACTAGAAGTTCTAGTCCTATCTTAGGCATAAAGCTAACTGGGTGACTGGGCCAGTCACTCCTTGTCAGCCCTAGGAAGAAGATGACAGTGGAAACCACTTCTGCAAATCTTGCCAAGAAAAGTGCAGGGATTTGTCCAGCGCAAATCCAATTTGTCCAAGCATTTGCCAGACGTCAGGAATATCCAGAAGGCATGCATGCACATACGCAGGCATACAGATACACACAAGTTATTGTATACTAGAATCTCTGTTGAGAAGCTTTAACTGGGTTAGTAGCCAATTAGATAACAGTGTAGAGCAGGGGTCTGCAACCTTAAACACTCAAAGAGCCATTTGGACCTCTTTCCCACAGAAAAGAAAATACCGGGAGCCACAAAACCTGAGTGGGTGTGGCCAACTCGAAGTCATTTACTTCCACCAGTCACATGACTCCCCCCTAGCCACACCTACCCAGCCAATCATTAGGGTAGAGAACCGGTTGTTAAAAAAACTACAAAACCCTTTTGGCATATCTCTCTTTCTCCCCCTCTCTCTGTATCTCTCTGTCTCTGGCCTGGCTGCTTCTCCATCACCCGCTGTCGCCCTTACTTTCTCAGGCCAGGTGAGGAGTGACTGGGACGGCGATGGGTGGGGCCAGCCAGTGGTGGGATCACCCAACAGGGAGTCACATCAGAGGGCCCAAAGAGCCGCATGCGACTCCGGAGCCACAGATTGCTGACACCTGGTGTAGAGGGAACAGAGCCAAATACACCCCTTCTGCTATAGCTTAATGACCATAGTTGTTTTCTATAGTTTCCTAATGTTAGGTAAGTGGTTGCAATGGTGAAGACCCTGTGATTTTATTACTAAACACGTGAAAGCTAGACGTAAATAATGACATTGGGTAGACGTTCCAAGTGCTGCCAAGGAAAGCTGGCTCTTAATTTTGGACATATGTTCCGACCACCTACATAGAGCTGAAGAGTGGACAAAAGCCAGCTTCTTTGGCAACGGGAAATATCAATGAAGAATGTACCTGGCACTGTTTGCATTTGGGCTGCAAACAACCTTAGTGTTACTACAAGCACAAAAAGTGATATAAGAACTCCCTTATTTAAACTGACGAAATTTCAGACCAAGATAATGTGTGAAATAATTATACTAAATATTTATGCTGGGAATTATGTATAATGCATTTACATGACTGTAGTCCTCAGAGATAACATGATGATTTTCTGTGTATCAGCACAAATGGCTTAAGGATGCATGTACATGTTTGTGGTTTAAAACACATGGTTTAAGGATGCATGTACATTTTTTCTATGATGACCTTGACAAGTGTCTTCTGTGACATTTAAGCCAAGTTATGTCAATGTTAAATGTAGAGTTTAGTATTTGTAAAAATCTTAAGCACTACTGACGTACACTTTTACCTCACTATATCAACCAGACTGTACAGCCTTTCAGTCTGAGGTCTATCTGGGGTATGCAAAATGTCATACATGTAATCCTCCACATACCAAAACAATTGGGCCTTGGAACATTGGTCACTGTTAGATGAGCTGGATTCAAAATTGTTTTTACTTTTTATTATTGTAGATGCCTGACACCCAGTCAGCACCCCAAACGTAAAAGTAAGGCCTTAGATCTTTGCCAAATAAATTGATAAGATGAGACAATATGTAACACTTTGCAAAGATGACAAGACATTAGATCATTGTCTGGATGAAGAGCATCTTCCTTTTCTCAAATGATATTTTCCCCAAAAGGCTGACAAAATATTGCTTTTATAAAAGATGTTGGCCTATGATGTCACTTTTTATATTGTCAAGCAACTGGCTTTGATCTTGCTGGGATAATCTTTGCCATGTAGTTTTAATCAAGTGGCAAGGAAGATGGCATTTAGGATCCACAAACTAAATTATTCATTGCATTTCAAACATTAAATTGTCATCAAATGCTTTTCAAATCAGGTCGAGGACTACATTGCCATGGTTGCTAATGTAATAAAAACCTTTAAAGAAGCTTTTCAATCACCACCATACATTTGAGAAGCATCAAATAAATTCCTTTTTATAAACAATGCAACTGTAGGGCATCATTCTTCTTTTTGTGTCTCTATACATTCCAGAGTGAATGTGTAGTGAATAGAAGTGTGAATAGAGTGAATAGAAATAGTGATTAGTCCCAGCTAATATTTCAGATGCAAAAGAAATTGACTCATTATTAACCAGATAATATTATTTCTAATGAATTGTCAAAAAAAAAAAAGTTTAGATCATGGGTGTGAAACTCGTGGCATCATGTTGCTGTCACGTGACATTTTGTCATGTTTTCCCCCTTCACGGAACTGGGGTGGGCGTGGCCTGCACATGAAGCAGACGGCCCATGGGCCTCCAGTTTGAAACCCCTGCTTTAGATGAAACAATTATAAATTGTTCTTTTGAGGAAGGTAATTTGAAATCTTTGTTTCATGTTTGCAAATTCTGAGAACGTTCTTTAAAAAAAATCATCTCATTTGAGAAACTGAATGACTATATTGTAATGCAACAGTCACTCAAAAGGCTTGCTATTTTATGAACAGATGAAAATTTATTTGCAATAATGTTGAAAGCAATAATGAATTGACAAAAAAACAAAACAAAACAGGGGCGGCTTATCCTTTTTCAGTGTCTAGCATGTCCCCAAATGGTTGAGAAAAAGTTTGGAATTAGGTTCTAGATCAGAGAAGCAGAACCTCTGGTCTATGCATCAGGTTTTTGAAGGAGCCCTTTCCCCCAAATCTCTACCTCCCCTTTCTCTATGCCAAGTCAATTACATTCTGTTATACTTTGCCAGTCATGTGTTTTTTATTGTCCTTTGGGTACTTGGCAGATTTGATAGAACCCTAGTCACACTTTCTCCAGCTCTGAAAGATATGGAGAAATATCTGCCAATTCATCTGTGGGGGGGGGGGGGAAGTGTTCTAGAAAAGTCCTCATCTATTGCAGGAGTTCTCCCATATCTTTTCTGGTTGAAGAAGGTATTAGGCCCTTGATGGCAAACCTATGGCACGAGTGCCAGAGCTGGCACACAGAGCCCTCTCTGTGGGCACGCATGCCATCGCTAGCTGCTCTTCTGGTTTCCGGCACCCACATGCCATTTTTCGAGCTGCTTTCAGGCCCAAAAACCGGCCTGAAACCGCCCTAAAAAACGACCTGAAAACAGCCTAAAACACAGCCTAAAAATGGCCCGAAAAATGGCCAAAAAAATAGGCATGTGTGTGCTGGCCAGCTGGTCTTCAGGTTTCCAGCGCTTCAGTGTGTGTACATGCATGCACATGCATACACGTTCCGGTTTGGGCATTCAGTGCTGAAAAGGATTGCCCTCACTGTATTAGGCAATCCAGTATGTGACTTTTGCATTGGAAGATACACATATCAGATAAACAGTTTCTTCTGTTCTGTTGAATTCAGTGACTCCCCACAATTTCATGAATTATTAAACAAATGGCCCATGGGAATAGAGTTTTCCATAGATGCTGTATCTCCAATAAGCCTGACATCACCCAGACTTGGATGTCTGGTGGCTGAAGGTCTGGATTTTCTTTTCTGGCAAAATCCAGTTTATTACTTCTGTTTCTTGAGAGATATTGTAAATCAGTGGCCTTGTGCGATCTCTTGGTTTCAGAATTTGGCTTGCATTCCCTTTGATGGTGATCTTTGGTTCACTTGGAGCTGCTTCATTAATGGACTTTAAGAGTTCTGTGGAAAGGGCTGAAGAAAATATGCTTAAAGCAGCCAGAACATATGGCTACTTTTAACCATATTTTGCTCTTGTGATTCGGTTCTCTGTACTGCCTTATTAAATAGTTGCATTTTTAAGGTAAGTCACTATTGTTGTCCTAGTAATGATAGACACCAGAGAATGATAGATAGTCATGCTACGCTTTTCCCCATAAATCTACTAAACATTACTTGTCTTATATAAAATAAACAAGGACTGTCAGAAAGTCGTTCAATATCAGCAGGTTACAAGAACTTGGCCAAGCCTAGTGTTGACAAGATGTAATTAATGAAAAACATTCTTGCAATTTACCACTTGTAGAAACTGTTCTGAAAAGTGAATGCGGTTTATAGATTGCAACAACTATACTTGGAGTGAGAACCCAGGCACATCAAAACTGCTTGATGCGACACTAGCAGCTTTTGTTATTTCCAAAGGGAACAGGGTTATTATGCTGCTCCAGTATTGCTCAATCTGTTCTTTGCTTGCATGCTATTACATGCTGTCCGGAATCTGAAGGAGGAAGTGTACATCAGGTACTGACTAGATGGCTCTTCTCTGACTGTTGCTGCTTGAACACATAGACAAAGTGCCTTAATACATCATTCAAGTAGTAGATACCCTGTTTTCCCCAAAATAAGACCTATTTTGAAAATAAGCCCTAGCATGTTTTACACATGCACCTAATATAAGCCCTACCCCCAAAATAAGCCCTACTTAAGGGCCTGCACAGATGGCCAGCCACCCATTTTGTCTGGTTGCTCATGGTGCCACCAACATGAGGTGAAGCGAGGGGAGGTGGAGCTACCCCACGTGCTCTGCACCTGCTTACCTCAGGGCCCCAGCAGTCAGGCCATCCACAACTCGACAACTGCCTCATGGCTGGTGTGTCACTTGGCCTCCTCCTCCATTCTGGTTGCGAGCAAGCAGAAGAAGTGGGCTGGCGGCCATGCAGGGCCCTGCTGGACAGGTTGCTGGAGCCGCGGTGGCGAGGTGGTGTGGGTGGCCTGGCTGGTTTCGGGGTCACCCTCTGCCTCACAGCAGCAGTACTGGGGCACTGTAGAGCCTCCTGCCCCATGCCAAGCAAGCTGAAGAAGTGGGCCTCCCATAGATGGAAAGAAAATAAGATATCCCCCGAAAATAAGCCCTAGTGCTTATTTCGGAGCCCAAAAGAAAATAAGACTGGGTCTTATTTTTGGGAAAACATGGATATGTGATGTATGAGTTAGAGGGACAGAAATTGAGCCAATTGTGTGGCCCTACAAACTGCTCCCACTTTTTATTCTGACTCCACCCAATATCAGATCTGCATCAGTAGCCCTTAATGAATTTTTCCTATAGATCAATGATTCCTCATGGGCAGGTTATCCCCAGGTCTGCCTACAGGAAGGGAGGCTATGCCTACAGAAAAGATAACAGTAATGGTAAATTAAAAAAAAGTTTAATGTTCCTATAACTAGTTCAGCTGCCTTTTCTTGCTACCTTTCCTTACTTCAAAACAGTTTATTATTCTTTATACGAGAGAGGCAGTGGTGGTGGTGGGGAGAAGATTATTCCTTTACTTGCCGGGTTCTAAGACAAAGTACAACTGGCAATTTCAAAATTCTTGTATTACAAAGTATTCCGCTGTAGGTGACAGCTAAAGGTAATTTTTTATTGTAGCTAAAGAGATGTGAATCATGAAACATTTAAGAGCGCCAGTTTTCATGTTACCTAGTTAACTCATAAGGAATTTAGCTGAAGAATAGATTGCCTCTTGATACCATCAGCCTTTGTTGTTGTTGTTTAAAATGTTTGAAAGAAAAGATATTTCCTTTGCGTGGGAGAAATAAGAACTATCGTGCATAATATGTACCCTCCAGTGTATCTTTCTTTTTAATCTGAGGCAGATCCCAGTGAGACAGACTCCCCTCCCCCAACAATTCTATGGTAAAGTGTTATTATCCCCTCAGTGAAATTTAGATTTTAAGTGTTAAAATGAGAGGAACTAAAGATCAAGCTTATCTCTGTGATCATTCTAAATCTCCTAGGATTCCTAATTATTCCTTTTGGAGTCCCTCTAAAATACCAGAAAAGGAGGTTTTTATTTGGTGTGCATTTTGATGTGATCTGACGGGAGAAACAGAAAAAATAATCCCTTGGTTTTCATATTTCTTTAAATGATTCAATATAGCTCTCTAGCATATGTATATATATCATATATTTCTATCTATCTATCTATCTATCTATCTATCTATCTATCTATCTATCTATCTATCATCTATCTATCTATCTATCATCTATCCAGTGGTGGGATTCAGCCAGTTCGCACCACTTTGGGAGAACCAGTTGTTAACTTTCTGAGCAGTTTGGCAAACTGGTTGTTGGAAGAAATCATTAAGGCAGAGAAGTGGTTGTTAAATTATTTGAATCCCATCATTGCATCTATCTATCTATCATCTATCTTCTGCTTTTGTGTTGGAAGTACTGATGTGCTTCCATATTGAAAGGACTGACATCAGATTGATATCACCGTTGCCCAGGAGGCTTCTTTCACATCCCTATTAATTGCCCATTGAAGTGGTACCTATTTATCTATTCTTGATTGCTCATTTTCGAACTGCTAGGAAGATAGGAGTTGGAGTAAATGACCGGTGCTCATCCTATCACTCAGCAGCACTCGGGTCTCGAGGGTGGGCTTACTGATTGCCAGCCTAGGGTGCTAACCACATGAGCCACCATGCTCAATGTTGGTCTGTCCATCTGTCTAGCTAGCTAGCCCACTCTGTCCATCTGTCCTTCCATCCATCCATCATGTCCCTTCATTCTAGAAAAAATTTGCATATGAATTAAAGAATAAATTAGGAATTGTACACAAAATCTTTCATACGTTTCCTAAAAATAAATATTTATTTATTTATTTTTAAATGGATATTTGCAGAAAGTTTTGGATTTCTATGAAATCAATCTATCAATAATAATAATAATAATAATAATAATAATAATAATAATAATAATAAGATGTGAAGAAGAACAGAATTAATTTGCATTTACCAAAATAGCAAAAATGATGGAAAGTAACCCCAGGAGGTTTCTTCACCTTTTATTCTTGCATTTGAAAAGGCATCCAATTGCAGAAAAATATTCACTCTGCACCTCTGGAAAAAAGAACTCTAGTCTTTGAATTGCAACTTTCAAACATACAGCCGATCCAGGAATCACATAACAGTCTTAGAACTGGCCAAAGATAAGTGCTACAGCAGCAATTTAAAGGCAAAATATTTTAATTTCAGAATTCTAGTTAGGCTTGGAAAGAATCACATCTGAAATTCTTCAGGATAATTGCTGTTCAGGGTAGATAATATTGAACTAGATAGACCACTGCATTGACTAATTCATTATAAATTCCTATGCTCCCTAGGTCAAAATAAATGCAGACTGAGAGGATAAAAGCACCATTTCAATACTTAACTCATCCTTTATACCCCAAATTATGCAGAATTAAATTAAGAGCAACTGCAACTATTATTTTAATAACAATAACTCATCTCCACAGTTCAGGGTGATACCGGAAGGCGTTTTAAGAGAATCATTCCCATACCGTTTTTCAGAAATAATAAGTATCAATTGCAGATATACCTATGGATAAGATATACTATTCTTTGTTCCAATGGGCAAACACAGATCATTAGTTAATTGGTTGTAACAGTATACCATACGCTACTTTGCATTTTATTCCCCCAAAAATGCTCCAGAATGCATAGGAGTGCAAATGTAGACCTTGCTACAGCTCTTTAAGATAGACACTTCTGTTCCCAAGATTGTTTGGCAACTGCACAATCCCAGCAAAGATATCGCTGCTTTAAAGAACTCTAGAGTCTAGACAGTTTTCTAACAAATGAGGATAACAGGAGTGGTGGTACATATAAATCATTCAGAAGAGGAGCTTTGGAGCTCTAGAAACCTCTTTAAATGTTACAAATTTGTCATTTCTATTCATTCTGTTTGGGACCATGTTCACAAAAAACACTGAGTTCCATATTGAAGCTGCCTTGATCTAATGGAAGACAATATATGCATCTAATATATATATATAATATAATATATGCAGGAGTCAAAAAGAGGGCTGTGAAAATATCTACAGACCCCTCACATCCTGGACATAAATTGTTTCAACTTCTACCCTCAAACCAACGCTATAGGGCACTGCACACCAAGACAACTAGAACACAAGAACAGTTTTTCCCCGAATGCCATCACTCCACTTAACAACTAATTCCCACAGCACTGTTAAATAATTTACTAAGAATGTATTACTATTATTCTTTTCTTCCTTACTAGTATCTATCTCTTCCCACTTATTACTATAACCATGTTGCTTGTATCTTTCAATTTATATTGTTTTTATTTGTTTCCTAGTATGATTTGATAGCTTATTAGTAATCTTGACTATCACTAAGTGTTGTATCTTTTTATTCTTGATGAATGTATTTTATTCTCCTCATGTACACTGAGAGCATATACACCAAAGACAAATTCCTTGTGTGTCCAATCACACTTGGCCAATAAAGAATTCTATTCTATTCTATTCTATTCTATTCTATTCTATTCTATTCTATTCTATTCTATTCTATTCTATTCCATTCCATTCCATTCCATTCTATTTTATTCTATTCTATTCACAAACAAAAGACATCTCATTTTATCTGAATAGTACTCTGACTTTCTGGACTACCTGAAAAAATTGCCACTAAGGAAGAAGGAAATATCCCTTGGATTATTCTGTCTTCTGGGAGACAAAAATGAGATATTTCTTCAGAAGAAGAAAAACACATATGGCATGATGTAAAAGAAGGAAGATTTCTATTGGCATTTTAGATTATTCTGCATTCCTGATATATTGGTCCACAAAACCACTTGGCAACTGGGTGCTAAAGAAATGGATATGGCAAAGAGAAGCTGAGAAAATGTAATTCTGCAAAAATTAAGGAAATTGATATCAAATAATCAACAGTTTTTAACAATTTTTCATGAGTCAAAAGGTCCCTCTAAGAGACCTACTTCCACTTTTTCAAAATAAAGTATCGGGAATGAAATAGCTGGGGAAGCATAATGTTCTGTTTAATATTAACAAAGCTGTAGCATTCCTTTGTGATTTCTTCAGGGGTTAATGATGATACTGGAGAGATGATTGAAGAGACACCTTCAACCTGAAAGACATTGAAAAGAAGAGTTGTGTCTCTTCCAGGGGTGAAATGCTCCCGGTTTGGACCGGATCACCTGATGGTGGTTTGGAGAACCGGTAGCAAAACTCCCTGCCCTCCCCCTATGCCCAGCTGAGCCGCTGAAGCCAGCTATTTTTTTTTTTACTTTTAAAAGCATTTTTTCTACAACCTCTTTGGCCGAAAAAATGGTTTTAAAAGTAAAAAGTAAAAAAAAAAAGCCTCTGATGATTGCACGGCTCAGCTGGGATTGTCAGAGGCTTTTAAAAGCATTTTTTTCTCCAACCTCTTTGGCCGAAGAGCTTGTAGGAAAAAAAAAATGCTTTTAAAAGCCTCTGACGATCCCAGCTGAGTTGCCTGATCATCAGAGGCTTTTAAAAGCATTTTTTTCCTGCAACCTCTTCTGCCGAAGAGGTTGTAGAAAAAATGCTTTTGAAAGTTTTTTTTAAAAAAGTTGGCCACGCCCACCCAGTCACATCCCGCCCCCCCAAGCCATGCCCACATAACCAGTAGTAACAAATTTTACATTTCACCACTGGTCTCTTCCCATGTACAACAATCGCTACAGTTTCATCTCTCCATGAGTTTAGACACGCAACATGAATGTGGGTGGCAATCAATGACAGGTTAAGTTCTAACTGGCACAATTCCAATTTGTTCTATATTTTCTCATTATCACAGATAATTTCCATTCACGTTTCTTTTTTTCTAACTGTGATCCATAATATTAGGAAATATTTTCATTTTTATGAAGGAACTCCTTTCAAGAGTAATTCTTCACTAATGCTTCACAAGTGGGCAATGAAATATATCGTAAGATCAATGGTTTCCAGCAGCTTGGAATAAAGACAGGGTACTTCGAGACAGTAGTGGGTTCCACTTATCTTTGCTACGGGTTTGGAACTGTGAGTGCGCGTGTGCTTCACTTGCAGTGCTTCTGAGCATGCGCAGAACCTTCTGAGCATGCACAGAGCATCCGTGATGACGTGTGGGTGGGCAGAGCTTCCCGCCGCCACCACTACTTTGAGAGGAAAATTTTATTGTGCAATTGTCCCACATCATTCATAGATACTTTTTCAAGAATCCTAGAAAACATGGTGTTATAATCTGTTAAGGAGAGAGGACAAAATAACTGTACAAGATCTTGGTAGATGGGAATGGAAATCCAGGACCGAAGTACAATGAGAGACATTTTGCAGAGAATATAGATGGTATGGACCAGGGGTGGGTTCTACTTACCTTTACTACTGGTCTGCAATGAGGCTGTGTGCACGCACACACTTCTGCGCATGTGCAAAAGCTTCTTGATGACATCAGGGTCGGTGGGCGGAGCCTCCCACCAGTTTTACTACCAGTTCTATAGAACCGGTCCGAACCGGGGGCAACCCATCACTGGTGTTGACTGTGAAAGTTCACTTCATTTTTTTTTTGTAGCACTTCTTTTTTCCCCCAATTGCTCCATTTTTCTTTCTAGCACCAGAGTCTTTCTCTTGATTTAGAATGGTTCCAGCCATTTTTATGTAATTAATCGACTCCTGGAATATTCTGTTTTCAACTCCCATTGCTTCAGTTACCTATTTAATTAGAAGATTATATCTTACTGGGACACAACTGTGCTTGGTTACTAAGGGGAAGTACTAGATGCTCCAGGCAGCCTTGTGACCTCAACTAAAATATGCATTACATCTATGTTTCAATCAACCCAAGTATGCTAGGAATGAGACTTGTAGTGGAAAAATGGAGGAGTTTCGGAATCATGGAATTAGGACACAAAGTTGTTTTAAAAATCTTATTATAATGTCAGGTCTGTCCCAGCTTGGATATTCAGGAAAGAATAACCCTTGACTAATTCTTAATTCGGTTTTACTTTGCTTTTAAATTTTGTATTTATGTGTTTTATCTGTGGCTGTTCACCGCCCTGAGTCCTTTGGGAGTAGGGTGGTATATAAATCAAATAAAATCTAAAATCTAAATCAAATCTATATATAAGGATTCTTTTACTGAAGCCAAGTGATTACAGCATAGCAAAGGCAGATCTGAGGATTTCCTGTGTAACCCCATTAATTTTTCTTCTCCCAGGTCCTCCTCTCTTGGTCATCTTAGTGCAGTGGTGGGTTCCCCCCGGTTCGGCCAGGTTCCCCCGAGCCAGTTGCGGTGACGATATGACGTCACCGAACCGGTTCTGCCCCCCCGCCCCCCCCACTTCCCCCACCCCCTGCGTTATTCTTATCTTTTATTTGGCCCCACCCCCAATCTATTGCTGCCTCCTGAGTCCCAGCTGATGGCTAGAGGGAAAAAACTGTTTAAACTCTTGCTGCGGGGCTTCAAAGGGCTGTCCTACAGCTGAGCAGTGTTAAAAGAAAATAAATGGGTAGACCAGTGCCTGCAAAAATATATGAGTAGACCGGTGCCTACAAAAATAAATGGGTAGACCAGTGCCTGCAAAAATACATGAGTAGATCAATGCCTGCAAAAATATGGGTAGACCAGTACCTGCAAAAATAAATGGGTAGATCGGTACAGCTCTGCAAGCAGTTAAAAGCCTGGTAGACCAGTACCTCTGCTAAATCCTAAATAATTGTCACATGACCATCAAGCCACGCCCACAAAATAAGCCATACCCACAGAACTGGTAGTAAAAAAATTTAGAACCCACCCCTGTCTTAGTGGTATCCAATAAGGTTTCAGTTAGATGTTTTGAACTTGAACAGTGGAGCCTGTCTAGCAATTTTTTAAAAAAACAATTGAGCCACTTAGGCAGCAAAACCTAGATGCTAGCAGCCTTCCAATATATGAATATATGAAAGGAGATCACAAGGAAGAGAGAGCAGAACCTGAGAGTAAAACAAGAACCAATGGGTGGAACTTTATCATGAAAGATCCAAACTTAAGCTAAGAAGGAACTTCGTGGCTGTGAGCTGTTAAGCAATGGAACGGCTTACCACTTGAAACTACAAGTCTCTCTCTATATAAATATATTATATATTATAATTTTTATACATATGCATACATACATACATACATACATAATACATATATAAACTGGATAGCTCTTTGTCAAGAATGGTATAAAATCAGCGGGTTAGACTGGAACACAATCAAGACCTTCCAAATCAGGGGTGAAATTCAAAATTTTTCCCTACCTGTTCTGTGAGCATGGCTTGGTGGGCTTGGCAGGGGAAGGATATTGCAAAATTTCCGTTCCCACTCCACTCTGGGGCCAGCCAGAGGTGGTATTTGCTGGTTCTCCGAACTACTCAAAATTTCCACTACTGGTTCTCCAGAACCTGTTAGAACCTGCTGAATTTCACCCCTGTTCCAAACCCATGATTCTAATTATAATGTAGATAAAAGACATCCTGAATCATAAAATACATTTAGTTATCTGCATTAGGTGGCTTTCTTAGCTTTCATGGCCAGCAAAATTATTGACATTTACTGCTATGTTGTTCTCAACATGGAGAGGGGCTCCTCAGAGTGTCGTCGGCCAAACAGTGTCAACTGGCGGCCCCCAGGGGAAGAGCCTTCTCTGTGGGGGCACCTGCCCTGTGGAACGAATTCCCCCTGGAGATACAGAGGATCCCGGATTTACTCACCTTCTGCCGCGCCCTCAGGACTTTCTTATTTCAACAAGCTGGGCTGTCTTAACTCTTTTTAATTGTTTAATTTTAATTTGTTTTTAAAAACAGGGGTATTTTAATTAGTATGGGCCAAATTTATTTAATACGTTTTAAATTGTTTTTTAAATTTTGTATTGTATGTGTTTTATCTTGGCTGTTCACCGCCCTGTGTCTTTCGGGAGTAGGGCGGTATATAAATCTAAATAAACTGAAACTGAAACTGAAACTATAGGTTTTCTCAAAATGTATTCTTGAAAACCATGAAACAAGTTATTTAAGAATGAAGACAAAATGAGGTAAAGAAATTTCAGGTTGGTTTGTACACGGCCCTTCTTGTTTTCTTGTGTTTTTTTTTTTCAAACCCTGATTTCCTGTGAGTATTACCAGAGAAACGATGTGGCGGTACTTTGGACCTGGTGGAGATTTGACATAATGAACGAGTATGTCAGAGGTTCTGTATCACCAAACGCATGAAATGGTATCCGTGAATGTTCCTGCTTTAGAGCAAGGCGAATCTTGCTAGTTTGTAGAATCAGATATTTTATAAATGGAAGCTTTTAAATCTGAACTCTCAGAAGTTAAAGGTCAGATGGAAAGCCTTTAAAAGGTTCTTACTATGAGGAAGAGCTTACTCAAAAGCAGATCATTACTCAGAAGTTTTGTTTCTCAGTGAACTCTTTTCCCCTAGCCATTAGCTAAGCATACACAGTTTCTTTCCTATATTTCTAAAGTTCTGCAGTAAATCAGCTGACAATTTAGCATGAAAGGGAAGTTCTCTGCATTTTTAGTTGAGGGCCTTAGAGGATCTTCCCTTAGGAATATTAAGAGTTTCCAAGAATATCTTTTTTTATCCAGATAGTCTATATCCATGATGGAGAACCTATGGCACGTGTGCCACAACTGACATGCGGAACCCTTTCTGCGGGCACGTGAGCTGTCACTTAGCTCCATCATGTATAGGCGCATGCCTCCTGCTGGCCAGCTGATTTTTGGGATGCGCGGGGGGGGCGCATGCGGGAGATGTGTGTGCATGCGTGGGGGTCGTGCTTGCATGTGTGGGGACAGGGGGAGCGCAGTGGGGCAGCGCACCCCCTGCAGCCCACTTTTAGGCCAAGGAGGCTGTAGTGAGGCCTACTAGGCCCAAAATGGGGCGTGGGGGGTATGACGTGCCTCCCCGGCCTGTTTTTGGGTCCAGGAGGCTGCAGGCATCTACTAGGCCCAAAACAGGGATGGGGGGGTTCGCGTGCACATACATGGGGGTGGGGGGAATGGGGACAGGTGGAGTGGGGAGGTTGTGCGCGCATGCACAGGGTGGGCTGCATTGCATTATGGATGTCAGCACACGTGCAAGCTGTCACATGCACATTCGCGCACTTTTGGCACACAACGAGAAAAAGGTTAGCCATCACTGGTCTATATCTTCCCTGATATGAATCTTCCTGGAACAAGTGTTTGGGAATATAATTTTCCAACCGTGCTCAACAGTTGTTGTCTGCTAACATATCAAAAGCAGTGGGGAGATTTACCTTATTTATTTATCTAGCATTGGCTCAGTGGCTAAGATGCTGAGCTTGTCGATTGAAAGGTCGGCAGTTCAGCGGTTCGAATCCCTAGTGCCGTGTAACAGGGTGAGCTCCCATTACTTGTCCCAGCTTCTGCCAACCTAGCAGTTCGAAAGCACGTAAAAAATGCAAGTAGAAAAATAGGGACCACCTTTGGTGGGAAGGTAACAGCGTTCCGGGCGCCTTTGGAGCTTAGTCATGCCGGCCACATAACCACGGAGACTTCTTCAGACAGTGCTGGCTTTTCGGCTTTGAAATGGAGATGAGCACCGCCCCCTAGAGTCAGGAACGACTAGCACATATGTGCGAGGGGATCCTTTACCTTTTATTCATTAAAGATACAGTTCATACAATCAGTGCCGGAGAATGAAATCAACTTTCAAACAAAGCATATCTGTTTAGATAGTTTCATCTTTCATCACAAAAAACAAACAAAGATATATTGAACAGTTGTCAGAAAGTCTTGCCAACCACGATAGTTGCAACTGCTCTTACACTGTAAAGTAAATATGCATGTAATATAAATAACACCAGAACTACTTCCAAATCTTTGGAAGATGAGCTTCTCTTTAGACTGCATGCTGATCTTTCAGAACAGGATCCCCCTTTCTTTAAACATGACAGCTGGACTGGTAAGTGGTCCTCCAACAGAAAGGCTTCAATCAGCCTAGAAGTAGGCAGTCTTAGTGAGTAAAGAGCTCTTCTAGTAAGATGAGAGCTGTCAGTTTTTGTTGCTTCTTAGTCACCTACTTTTCTTTCTGTAAATGCAACATCCTTTTAGCAGGCTGGACTGGGAGCACTGCTTTGACCTTCTCATTTTTTCTACAGCTACAATATCTAAGCTGCAAAATTCCAGATCACTAGATGGCAGCAAAGAGTTACAGAAAATGTTTTCAATGTTTTCTTGTCCTCTAGTGGTTGTCAGGAGGTTTGCAACTCAGACATGGTAGCCCAATCTTCTCCAGCATCCCAAGTGGATATTGGGCTTAAATGGACCTTTTGCTTTCTATCTAGTCAACTGCAAGGCAAACTACTTTTTTTCAGAGAAGCTGGGAAATGCTGGCATCAGAGCATAGTGCTTTTATTAAGACACCAGCCCTGCCTATAGTATTGCATGTAGTTCAAATAACAGGTTCCTACATTGGCTACTCAGTAAAAGCATTCTATTGGATTATTGAATATGGAGAATCCTGGGAGGATGCTCATTAACTCCTCCTTTCTATATTTGCTGCTATTGATGCCGCTCTAACTTCAAAAAAGCAGTGAATCAAATTCAAGTTTCATTTGAACAAGAAATTATTATACCTCAGGGATGATTTTAGTGGAAATCGTAAGTATCTGAAGCTACGTCTTTAAAATGTGAAAGACCAATTGCAAACAGATTGTATTGCTATAATTAAATAATGGGTCAAAAAAGCAAGAATGAAGAACACCGGAGCACAGTAGCTGCCATTTGCAATAAAATAAGTGATAAATTCCACATCCTATTTCAAACTTCTCATAACTGTTTGGTTTATAGATTAGTCATATGGATTTTCAGCAATAGAATTCAACACGCATATGAGATTTTCCAATTCAAAAATGCCTGTTAATGAGTTTGATGTACCGTAATTCTTAAGAAAGGTCTGTTCTACAGCAATATTTGAATCTTGTTGGATTCCACTGCTAAATATGGGTGCTTTCATTCTCCGCCATAATCATGAGGGGATGTGCATATGTGATGTCATGGCCATCAAAGATATTGCTTATGCGTTTTTGACTGTCAAATCTATGCCCATTTTAAGCTTAGATATTTATTTATTTATTTATTTATTTATTTATTTATTTATTTATTTATTTATTATATTTCTATACCGCCTTTCTCCCGTAGGACTCAAGGCTGTGTACAGTCAAGAAAAATATAGATACATAAAACATCATAAAATTGCTAATTAAAATTATTATTATAACATAGTTTGGCCCAATTAAATAGAACCTAAAATTAGATAACATTTTAAAAACATTCACATGTTCATATGTTTAGCCCCGCTTGTTGGAACATCAGGGTTTTGAGGGCATGGCGGAAAACATGGAGATCAGGGATATTTCGTATCTCAGGGGGCAGTTCCTTCCAAAGGGTTGGAGCCCTCACAGAGAAGGCCCTCCCCCTGGGAGTCGTCAGTCGGCATAATTTGACTGACGGTACCCTGAGTAGTCCCTCCCTGTGAGAACGAACTGGTTGGTGGGAGGCTATTGGTGGCAAAAGACGGTCTCGTAGGTAGCATCCTTAACATCCTTGCTTGAAAGAACAGGCCACTGGGACCTGAATTGCAGACTGTCCTATTTTCTCCTAAGCAGAACTGCTAAATTTATAGTCAAGGCAGTTCACTTAAGAATATCGTGCTATATCGATCAGGGCCTCATATACAGGTGATGTATTTATCTGAATGTTGATTCTTTGAATATGTATTTTATTACTGCATTTTCTTTTTATCAATCGTATCCTGGCATTAGAACTTATATTTTACTTTTGTTTTATTTACTTTGATATGCTTGTAAGACTAATCAGTCAATAGACTACTACTATTATTAATTCATATGCAATTAGGGGTGAAAAACAAGAGAAAAGAAAGCTAAAAAGAAGAACGGCTATCAAGTTGCCAGCTCTTGATTCTCTAAGGCATCTAATATGAAATCTTGTTGGGAATGAAAGAGCCATAACCTAGCTATATTGAACAATGGGGTGGATCATTTAGCAAATTAGTTCAGGGCAGGCAAGACTTCCTAGCTGGAAGGAGATTTTCACACACAAGATTTTCAAGAAGCTGAAAGGCCTGATTTGAAATACATTTTAATATAAATTTCTCCAATTCTTTACAGTCATTTACTGAATGGAACATCTTTTGTAAAAAGTAATTTGATATAAGCCTTTAGCAAAATAGTTACCCTAGTCTTACCCAGGGGTGAAATCCAGCAGGTTCTGACAGGTTCTGGAGAACTGGTAGCGGAAAATTTGAGCAGTTCGGAGAACCGGCAGTGGAAATTTTCAGTAGTTCGGAGAACTGGCAAATACCACCTCTGGTTGGCCCCAGAGTAGGGTGGGAATGGAGATTTTGCAATATCCTTCCCCCAGGAGTGGGGAGGGGATGGGGATTTTGCAGTATCCTTCCCCAGGAGTGGGGTGGGAATGGAGATTTTGCAGTATCCTTTCCCTGCCACCCCACCAGGCCACACCACACCATACCCACAGAACCGGTAGTAAAAAAAATTGGATTTCACCACTGGCCTTACCCTTAGTCTTGGCTGGTTTATACAATTATCTCAACTCCGAGACCTGCCCATATTTTATATAGAGCAGGGATGATTGGGAATGTTTTAGGTGTCATCTGTATTAAGCAGCATTCAGGGTTATTTGTGGGGGCTGAGAATAAAAAGCCAAGAGGGTGACCGGGAGAGATCAAAGCTCTGCCTGGTTTTTATGTGAGACACACATAAACCCTGCCAGTGAAAATTATTGTACCATGAAAACAAAGATTAGTTTACCTCCAAAATGCATTTGTTATACCAAAACCTAGAGAAGAATATTACATCATATTGGAAAAATGACTGCCTAGCATTAGTTTATAAATGATGTAATCCAACATTATAGGGCATGCTTTTCATCTTATTAGAATGCAGACAAACTAGATAAATATTTAAGATTCCAGCTGATATCTTCCTAATCAGATCTGGTTCCCGTAAAGCCTGGAGGAGTTATTTTATTAGCCTTACAGTAAGACTAGGAAACCAAGCTTAAATTCTACAAACATGAGTACACATTTCTGAGTATGGATGAAAAGTTCCCCAGGCTAAAAAGGAGTATCTCTGAAAAAAGGAGAAAAATCTATAGTTTAGCTTATATCAATGTGCATAATTCAATATGCATATAAATGTGTTCAAATCCTGCACCGTGCAACCCTCAATATTCAGGAATATGGATAAGCAAGCAAAAAGGCAGAAAATATCAAATCAAATCTTTATTATAGTCATAGACCAGCATAAGGAGGATGAGATAAAAACAATTAGTATTTTTAAAAAAAAACTTTAAAAAATACCGTATTTTTCAGAGTATAAGACGCACCAGAGTATAAGACGCACCTTAGTTTTTGGGGAGGAAAATAAGAAAAAAGCTGATTGGCAGGTGGATCGGCCTCCCGGAATACCCCCAATCAGCTGTTCCCAGACGTGAATTTTAGCAACAGGTTCCTTGGTTGTGAGCTCTGTGCCTTACTTTTTTTTCTGCCTCTGAAACTTCTGAAACTCTGTTTCAGAAAAAACATTTTTTCCTGCCTCTGAAAGCCTCCAAAACAGAGCTTTAGAAAAAAAGCCTCTGAAGCTCTGTTTGGGGGCTTCTGTTCTGAAGCTTCGTTTATGATGCTTTTTTCAGCCTCTGAAACCTCCGTTTGAGAAGCTGGGCAGGGCTACATTCAGAGTATAAGATGCACCCAGATTTTCACCCTCTTTTTTTGGGGAAAAAGGTGCGTCTTATACTCCGAAAAATACGGTAAAAAGTATATATCCCAACATAAGGAAGTTGGGGTTCACAAGATTAAAAAGCAAACATACCCTTTACTTGAAGGCGTTTCAAGAAATATAAGAATCCTGTATTAAAGAAGAGGCTACATATGATAATTTAGTAGATCAGGTGCCAGGTTTTGCTTCTTAATTCTCTTGCTATTACAACCTTTTGTGATTTCAGGATTTTAAACAGTTGTTACTGTTTACTGATCTTTTCAAGAGGAACTCATTAGCTTACCATTGTTCTGGGGTGTTTATTTTATCATTGGTTAATAACTACTTTCTCCAATCTGAAATGTTAAATACTCTGTGGAACCTTTGCTTAAGGCGTATGCTACAGATCATTGAATAGTTTAATTAAGACTCACTGTTGGATGAGGTGTGAACTCTGTTATTGTGTTAAAGTAGAAAAAAAAAAACCCTTGTCAGTGTAAGGCTTTTAGTGCAGGATAAGAAACTAAATCTATGGAGCCCAAAGATATTGCCTGGAGTTAAACTTTGTCACTGTTTTATCAGTGTAGGAGGGAAAAAATAGAAATTGAATGCATTCCGAAAGCTCTCTACCATTCAAGACTTAATTAGATTATAATTTCTAAATGCATGAAAAATTGTATTGCCTAACTCAGAGTCAAAGGGCAGAATCCTACTTTCAAATTGTTGTATCCAAGCAACATTCATTTTATCAAAAGTATGCTCAGCATTTTGAAAGAGTCTTCACTGTGGATGATTGCTATCTACATTGCCATAACTGTATGAGTTAATGCAAGTGCCACGTGGGAGGCATCCATATGCTTGTACTCCTTCCTAGAACTGTATTTTCCTGATTTCTGGAGTAGAAATGCTGGTTTAGAGGAAGATGAATTATGAAATGGTTACCACTCACAGAGTCTGGATTATTTCTTGTTTTCCAGATTGGAATTAGACAGACGTCTCTGGTATCTATTCCACCAAAATAACACTAGATTTTTGCAACTATGAGCTTCTTTCCAGATGTATATCATGCTATAGGGTAGAATGAATAGTGGAAAACTAGAAAAAGAGGAAGAGATTTTATGGAGATCATAAGGCCTGGTAATGAAATGGTGAATCGGCACAAAGAAAGCCACAAATCAAACCAGAAGTGTTTATTGACTATGAATTTATTGGCTGTACTGCAGAGGCCATCAATGTTGCTCTCTGCTCTGGTACCCAAAGGGGTTATGATATCTGAAGCTGACTTTTTTTTACCTTAATAAGGATGCATCATACATGAGAGGTACATGACCAGAAAGCAAAGATGGCCATGGGATTTTAGATAGGATGACAGTATTTTATCAGGCATTGTTTGCTCCAGCGTAGCTTGATGTGAGGGGTCCTTGGTGCTTTCTGAGCTTGTTTGATTTCTTGAAGATGTTTAATAATAATAATAATAATAATAATAATAATAATAATAATAATAATAATAATAATAATAATAATAATTTTATTTATATACCGCCCATTCTTCCGAAGGACTCAGGGCGGTGTACAGCCAGAATTAAAATACAAATATACAAATATACAATATCCTAGTTAAAATTAATTAAAATCATTAAATAATTTTGGCCGAATTTTAAAACCCAAAATTAAAACCCAATTTAAAATCATTCAATTTGACAGCCCCGCCTGTCGGAACAGTAGGGTCTTGAGGGCACAGCGAAAAACCCAGAGGTCAGAGATGTTACGAATATCCGGGGGCAATTCATTCCAGACGGCAGGAGCTCCCACAGAGAAGGCTCTCCTCCTGGGTGTCGCCAGCCGACATAACTTGGCTGATGGCACCCTGAGGAGTCCCTGTCTGTGGGAGCGAACTGGTCAGTGGGAGGCTGTTGGTGGCAGAAGGCGGTCCCGTAGATATCCTGGTCCTATGCCATGGAGCGCTTTAAAGGTGGTGACCCATTACCCAAACTAGGTAACATCATCAGTGCTAGTAAGGAGCTAGTCTTGTGGCAGCTCAGGCACGGGATGGGTTTTGTGGCTCCCGGTGTTTTCTTTTCTGTGGGAAACGGGTCCAAATGACTCTTTGAGTGTTTAAAGTTGCAGACCCCTGGACTATGCAAAAGAGGCAATCAACCAACCAAAAAGGGAAGAAAAAGACCCACGCACCTCTCCACCAGCAGTCAGCATCCAGATCAGCATAGATTAACTCAAAGATTAACATCAGACCAATCAAGTAAACAATACCCTAATTAAGAAACTGCCAAAGAAGCCAACAGTAAACAATCCAACCAAAGAACCTCTAAGACCACCCCCACCAACACTGACAGGGCAAGCCACTAGAATATAAACTGACAGCAAACCACAACCCTTACTAGCATTGATGATGTTACCTAGTTTGGGTGATGAAACATCTGCAAGAAAACAAGCAAGCTCAGAGAATGAATAGTGGAAAACTAGAAAAAGAGGAAGAGATTTTACGGAGATCATAAGGCCTGGTAATGAAATGGTGAAATGGCAGCTTGGTGTCATTATCAGCATTCCTATGCATCTAGCCATCTCAACTAGAATTTACTTAATATATGAGTGTTTAGGATTTGAAAATAACTTTGCACACACCTCCTAGCCTCTGGCACTAAGCTTCACAATCAGAAGTGGTATTCGGCAGGTTCTGACCAGTTCTGGAGAACTGGTAGTGGAAATTTTGAGTAGTTCGGAGAACCGGTAGTAAAAATTCTGACTGGTCCCGCCCCCATCTATTCTCTGCCTCCCGAGTCCCAGCTGATCAGGAGGAAATGGGGATTTTGCAGTAACCTTCCCCTACCACTCCCACCAAGCCACGCCCACTGAGCCATGCCATGCCACGCCCACCAAGCCATGCCCACAGAACCGGTAGTATAAAAATTTGAATCCCAACTCTGCTCACAATGCTACACTTGGATTCCTGCTGCCATCTTCACCAGATGCTATTGCCTGCTTCTCCACAAGATTCCTAAGCATCAAAAGTGTCACTCTTTTGCCACCTCATTTTACCCACCTTGGAAGAATGGAAGGCTGAGTCAACCTTGAGCCGGTGAAGCTCAAGTTATTAGTTACTTTTTCTTCTGGTTGCACTTTCCATTCACTCTAGGGAGTGGGATTAATTGTCCAGTCTTTCTTGGGCACGGCCTACTGGAAGTTGTACGGCTTGCAATTTCTCTCTATTTCCTCCCATGCTTTCATCAACACCTTCCTAGGAAAACGTGTCAAGAGGAAGTGGGATTGAGGAGCTAAAGTAGTGCAGCATTTGCTTTGCTGGAGTCTCCAAGCAGCAGGAGACACCAATGATGAGGTCAGCAGGGACCTGTTCTGAGTAATGAAAAAACACTGATATAGGGAGCAACAATGAACTAGTTACTCTTTCTTCCTAGTTGTTTTTCTAAAGTTTTTGCTAACTGAAGGCAGGTCTGTGCTAACAAACTTCCCTCAGTTTTGCTTTAGAGACCTGCAAAGATCCTAAATGCAAGGACAGGTTGCAAAGTTATTTTTTCATCGCTATTGTATCTGTGAACCATCATCAAATGAGGCATTCAATAAATCAGGACTACATTAATTCAATCAAATAGAAAGGTATGCATGTTTATTTATTTATTATTATTTATTTATTATTCATATTTCTATGCCGCCCACTCTCCGAGGACTCTGGGCGGCTTAGTATACTAAATAGCATATTGCTCCCAACAATCTGGGTCCTCATTTTACCCACCTCGGAAGGATGAAGGGTGAGTCAACCTTGAACCAGTCAGATTTGATCCACTGATCTGCTGAACTAGCAGTCAGCTGAAGTAGCTGCAGTACTACACTCTAACTACTGTGCCACCTCGGCTCTTTTTGCCTCCCCGTTGTTCGAAAATGCAGCTCTTTATAAAAAGCAAGACTGGAGATTTAAATGTGCTGATTATCTTTCATCCCAGTAGTTCGTTCATCATGTTTGGTGGGACCCATTTAGCAACTTGCGGCAACTTGTAAGACTGAAATCCACATCAGTTTTGTTTCCTTTCTTTAAAAAAGACATGGATAGACATGAGAGGGACGCAGTGGCTCAGTGGCTAAACTGCTGAGCTTGTTGATTGAAAGGTTGCCAGTTCAGCGGTTCGAATCCTTAGTGCCGCATAATGGGGTGAGCTCCTGTTACTTGTCCCAGCTTCTGCCAACCTAGCAGTTCGAAAGCATGTAAAAAATGCAAGTAGAAAAATAGGGACCACCTTTGGTGGGAAGGTAACAGCGTTCCGTGCACCTTTGGGGTTTAGTCATGCCAGCCACATAGAATAGAATAGAATAAAACTTTATTACGGTCATCGACCAGTAATAGACATACAATAAATTAAAAATAATACTGACATTAATCGTGAATAATAACATCGCTGTTATGAAAATACTTACCTGGCAGGGGAGATACCTTGATCATGCCGGCCAGATGATCATGGAGACATCTTCAGATAGCGCTGGCTCTTCGGCTTTGAAACAGAGATGAGCACCGCCCCCTAGAGTTGGGAATGACTAGCACATATGTGCGAGGGGAACCTTTACCTTTACTTGTAGATAGACATGAACATGGGGTTAAGTTATTATCTAACAAATATGCTTAGGATTGTAGACAAATAATTGCTAGTTGCAACTAAGCCAGCAAAATCCAATTTTTGATACCTGACTAAGCAACTTCAGTGCTTTGTGAGTGCAAAACCTGCTTTTGTTAAAATGAAATTTGCGCCAATTAGAATTTCATTAAAACAATTGCACATTAACAATTAATGTTACATTTGCTAAACTGCCATGCTAATGAAAACTGTTATATTTTTTAAAAAAAGGTGGATGAAATTAATTTACATCATTTAGGTTTTCACATCATAAAGAACACAATATATAATATATGAAGAAATAAAAAGAAAAAAAAGAGCTTACATGGTAGGCGGAATTATTAATTCATTTTAAATTAATGTGGTACTAAGCACTTAAAATGTCTTCATATTATAATTCTATTTGTTCATGGAAGAATAAGAATGTCTTAGATCTGACGGAATAATTTTTGAGTTACCACTGGTACATCTGGATTCAAGTAGCAATTTCGCTGGGCTGTTTAGTAAATAATAGAGCCTAAGTAAATAAAAACGTTTGCATAAACAAGTTGAAAACATTGTTTACAAGTAGTTGCTGGCAAATATTGTTGCAAATATCTCTACTTTCCTCTTCTTACAAATGGCCATTCTGAGACTGCTAAGGATACAATAGGTAAAGTCCTCTGGGTCATACGAAGAATAGCTATGTAGGGAAAATTGGAAATCAAAGTTTTATAAATATTCATGGACAGACACTGAAGTAATATACAACAAAAACTAGCATCCAGGGAAAGGTGTCATCAGAAAAGAAATGTCAAAAAGTGATTTATATATTCGGAGTGTAATCCTACCAAATCAGAAAGACCATTTCTTCCTCCTGGTTCTTCCTTCTTAGCGAGTTTTTTGACTACAGAAGTAAACTATGTATTTCCAGTGATAGTTTTAAGGCTGGCTGGCTCGCCGCCATTTCACTCATGGGACAAACAGCATCTCTTGATCCACCGCGCAGAAATTCTGTCTCCCAGACTCTGATTTCTGAACTGAATGGGAATGGAATAAACACGAAGGATTTGGGGATGTGAGATCATTGGTCCTGAATGGAGAGGCAAAGGTGAAGGTAAAAGAAGAGATACTGGACAAATTTCACAGTGTTTATGTTCCTATCTTTAACTGTCAACAAAAGAGACAGAAAAAAAAAGGGGGGTGAGTGGGTAGGGCAAGACCAGTTAAGCGCTCCCAACTGGCCAGTAGTTCAGAGGGCTTGCTTGAACACTTGAATGATCAGGCCATGCATAGAATTTGTGGAGCGTGCCTTAATGTCTTTCTGAGAGATGGCACTCCAACATCATTTGCTAATGATAGCCATCTGGTACCCAGCAGCTGGCCATATTTGCTGGCCTTCCTAGTGGTACAATTAGATTTCCAGGAGTTGGAGGAATCACTCTAGCCTTCTTTTACCCACAAATATCATTTGTTCTAACTTTTCATTTCGCAATGTTTGGAAGACTTTTGAAAATAGATGAGGAGATGTGAAAGCTTTTTTTTTTTTTTTTAAGGAAAGCAACCTTATACAGCAGGGGTGTCAAACTCAAGGCCCGTGAGGACTAGATCCACCCCATGGGCTGCTTAGATCTGGCCCATGGGGCTGGCCTAGAAACAGCAAAGGATTGGCTTGAGGTACCTCTGCCAGAGAAAACATAGCTTGGGGAGGTACACGCGGCCCCCCGAGCTCTGTTTTTGCTGGTAGAAAGCTGCAGGAGGCCATTGTGGCTGAAATGGGGTACAGGGGACCACGTGCGGTCTCCCCAGGCTCTGTTTTCACTGGCAGAAGGCTAGGAAAACAAACTAAAAATAAAAGCCGAGGTGGCACAGTGGTTAGAATGCAGTACTGCAGCTACTTCAGCTGACTGCTAGTTCAGCAGATCAGCGGATCAAATCTCACCGGCTCAAGGTTGACTCAGCCTTCCATCCTTCCGAGGTGGGTAAAATGAGGACCCAGATTGTTAGGGGGGCAATATGCTAATTAGTATACTGTCTTTGGTGTAAGCCAGAATCCTCGGAGAACTGTTTAACTTTCTTGGCATCTGTGACAGAAATTACAGGGGGAAACTTCCCCTCCCAAAAAAGAAATACAAGTAGTCCTCAATTTACAACAGTTTGCTTAGTGACCGTTCGAAGTTACGACAGCACTGAAAAAGTGACTTATGATAATTTTTCACATGACTGTTACAGCATCTCCATGGTTGCTGGACAGCCGACTCCCATTTACGACGGTTGCATTGTCCCAGAGCCATGTGATTCCCTTTTGCAACCTTCTGATAAGCAAAGTCAATGGGGAAACCAGATTGATCTAACAACTGTGTTCGTAGTTTAACAACTGCCGTGGTTCCCTTAACAAATGTAGCAAGAAATGTCGTAAAATGGAGCAAAACTCACTTAATAAATTTCTCACTAAGCAACATAAATTTTGGGCTCAATTGTGCTACGGAGGACTCCCCGTACTTAGGCTTACGTTTGTATAAAATTAATTTTTTCTAGCATCAGAAAGACTGGTTTTTCAATTGCAATATTTTTCCGACAAATCTTAATTTTCAAGGAAATATGTTAGCAATAATATACAATTGATCAGATGTCTCAAAGCAGTGATGAAATCTAAAATTTGTTACTACCGGTTCTGTGATCGTGGCTTGGTGGGAGGGGTAATGTGACTGGGTGGGCATGGCCATTTTTTTTTTTTACTTTTAAAACCATTTTTTCTACAACCTCTTCGGTGAAGAGGTTGTAAAAAAAAATGCTTTCAAAAGGCTCTGACGATCCCAGCTGAGTTGCCTGATTGGCAGAGGTTTTTTAAAAAGCCTCTGCCGATCAGGCAACTCAGCTGGGATCGTCAGAGGCATTTAAAAGAAAAAAAGAGTTTTTTTCTTTTAAAAGCCTTTGACGATCCCAGCTGAACCGCACAATCATCAGAGGCTTTTTTTTTTTTTTTTTACTTTTAAAAGCATTTTTTGGCCAAAGAGGTTGTAGAAAAAGTGCTTTTAAAAGTAAAAAAAAAAAGCCTCTGATGATTGTGCGGCTCAGCTGGGCATGAGCCTTGATGGTACAGTGGTTAATGCACCCTGTTATTAACACAGCTGCCTGCAATTTCTGCTGGTTCGAATCTCTCCATGGCTCAAGGTTGACTCAGCCTTCCATCCTTTCTAAGGTAGGTGAAATGAGGACCCAGATTGTGGGGGCAATAAGCTGACTTTGTATAAAAATATACAAAAGAATGAAGGCTATTGTTTAATGCATTGTAAGCCGCCCTGAGTCTCCGGAGAAGGGCGGCATATAAATCAAATTAAAAAAAAAAAATGGGGGGGGGCAGGGATTTTTGCTACTGGTTCTCCAAACCACCCGCCTCTATCACTACCGGATCGGGCGATCCAATCTGAACCGGGAGCATTTCACCCCTGTCTCAAAGGTGTTTTTTTCTTCAAAAGGCTGGTCCCCCCCCCTTTGGGGAAGAAGAAGAAAACATTTTGCTTCTCATCCAAAAAGCTTAATCGGTTCTGATGGTGAAGGGATGGAAGGCTAGGTACTGACAGTTGAGACTGAATGGTGGGGTAAATGGAAGGATAGCTTCTAATAAGATGGAGGAGGATGGAAGGATTGTATTTCTTTGCAGTCATCTGGTCATTGGCACTCTCTCTAAGCGCTGTTCAGGCCACTTGCAAGGTTTATCTCTGCCTTCAGGGTCACCTGAATCAGGATGCAATTGGTTGTGGAATCTTCTTGGAACTCACAGTAGTTTATTTTTGGTTTGTGAAACTTCCCTTTATTGAATTTTTTAAGACAGTAAACCTGAAACATTATTTTCTAAGCCTAAAACAGGTTTAAAGTTATTTTAAAAAAAACAGAAGTAAGGTTCTACATTTAGGCAAGAAAAACAAAATGCACAGGTACAGTATATGTGGTACCTAGCTCAATAGTAGTAATTGTGAGAGGGATCTTGGAGTCCTAGTGGACAATCACTTAAATATGAGCCAGGAGCGTGCTGCAGCTGCCGAAAAAGCCAGCACAGTTCTGGGCTGCATAAACAGAAGGATAGAATCAAGATCACGTGAAGTGTTAATACCACTTTATAATGCCTTAGTAAGGCCACACTTGGAATATTGCATCCACAATGTAAAAAAAAAAATGTTGACACTCTAGAAAGAGTGCAGAGAAGAGCAACAAAGATGATTAGGGGACTGGAGGCTAAAACATATGAAGAACGGTTGCTGGAACTGGATATGTCTAGTCTGATGAAAAGAAGGACTAGGGGAGACATGATAGCAGTGTTCTAATATCGCAGGGGCTGCCACAAAGAAGAAGGAGTCAAGCTATTTTCCAAAGCACCTGAGGGCAGGACAAGAAGCAATGGGTGGAAACTAATCAAGGAGAGAAGTAACCTAAAACTGTGGAAATATTTCTTGATAGTTAGAACAATTAATCAGTGGAACAACTTGCCTCCAGAAGTTGTAAATACTCCAACTGGAAGCATTTTAACTGGAAGTTTTTAAGAAGAGATTGGATAACCTTTGTCTGTCAGATAAAGCTCCTTGTGATTACAGGTGCTGCTACCCAGGAAAAGCTGTCTTTACTGTGCAGTGGTCTGCTCCAGTGGTGGGTTGCTCCCGGTTCTGTCTGGTTCTTGCGAACTGATAGTAAAAGCGGTGGGAGGCTCCGACCACCTGCCTGGATGTCATAATGTGCAGAAGCAGTCCTGCATGTGCGCGCTCCCGTTGCGAACCGGTAATAAAAGTAAGTAGAACCCACCTCTGGTCTGGTTCCATAAATTCTGCATTGTGGTCTGTTCTGCTGCAGCCTTCATTCCTGCAAGGCTGTTCAGTGCAGACTACGGCCAGCAGAAGGTGATCCAGTTCAGCTCAAACCTGGTTTGAATGGTGGTGTTGCGTAACGCAAGCTTCTCAGGGTAGATTGCAGGAGGCTAACACACAGAGCATTATAACAACTGTGAGAGTGGATTGACATCCAGGTTAGTCAGAGCTTCAGAAATTACTAGAGTCCAGTAGCCTCTTCTTCCAAACATTTCCTGACCCGCTAATTACAAAAATAAATATTGGACATCCTAATCCTGTACCTTCCAAATTGTTGTAAATCATAATGTCCCCAGGAAATCCCTTTGATTTTAAGGAGAGTTAATTGGAGCTAGATTTGGCAGGATGGCATGCACATAATGGCAAGATCAGATGCTATATAGGCAATATAGCTGGAGCTGCCATACCATAATATCCAAATGCATTTTATAAATAGATGCGAAGTACGTAAATGGAAAATGATAATTATAAACAGCAGACTACAAATTAGTATGCTTCGAGTAACTTGTCTGTCCTTCTGGAAGCACAATCCATTAGAAAAAGAAAAACAAAAACCAGAAGCTGCTTGCTGGATTTTCAGAAAAGCTTTTTTTTTTTTTACCCATTCTTCTCTTCATTCCTAGTCTTGTGGGATCTTCACAGTAACCATAAGTTATAGCAGACATTTGGTTACTGCCAGCTGAGCTTCTTCTTGCCTTCTAAATTAATAGCATTACCAATACACCCCCTGTATAGTGGTCCACACATCGTCAAGAAGGAAGATAATGTAGCTCCTGTCTAATCAGATTTGACAAGACCATGCGCCACCCAGAACTTGCTGTGTGAGCAGACGCAGCAGGAGCCCTGACTAGAAGATTGCACGTCATGTTTCTGGCAAATCAAAGAATCATTCAACTGCAAAAGAATGTCATTGACTCTGCATTGAAGGCTATATGAATGAAGCAGCCTTTGCAGAATGCAAGGAGTTTATCCCCAAATTTGCCTTTTAAGTGTTTGGGTCCTGCCTCTTCCTAGCCATAGCAATAGCCCTTAGACTTATATACCGCTTCACAGTACTTTAGCAATAGCACTTAGACTTACATACTGCTTCATGGTGCTTTAGCAATAGCAATAGCACTTAGACCAGGGGTCAGCAACCTGCGGCTCTGGAGCCGCATGTGGCTCTTTCACCCCTCTGCTACGGCTCCCTGTCACTCAAAATATGCGACACAACTGCTAATGTGCAACACTCGCCCGGCACATGATTTATTGAGCTTTTCAACCATCAGTAGGCCAACCATGGATAAATCAAAGAAAAGTTTCAGAAGAAAACAGAAGGTTTAATTCAACTACATATGCTAGTTTTGTGGCCGCTTAAGAAATAGTCAGGCACGGGAGGGGTTTTGTGGCTCCCGGTGTTTTCTTTTCTGTGGGAAACAGGTCCAAATGGCTCTTTGAGTGTTTAAGGTTGCAGACCCCTGACTTAGACTTATATACTGCTTCATAGTGCTCTACAGCCCTCTCTAAGTGATTTACAGAGTCAGCATATTGCCTCCAACAATCTGGGTTCTCATTTTACCGACCACGGAAAGATGGAAGGCTGAGTCAACCTTGAGCCTGGTGAGATTCGAACTGCCAAACTGCTGACAGCTGGTGATCAGCAGAAGTAGCCTGCAGTACTGCACTCTAACCACTGAGCCACCGTAGCTTTACCGCCCTCTCCGAGCGGTTTACAGAGTCAGCATATTGCCCCCAACAATCTGGGTCCTCATTTTATTGACCTCAGAAGGATGGAAGGCTGAGTCAATCTTGAGCCCCATCAGGATCGAACTCCAGGCTGTGGGCAGAGATTACCTGCAGTTCTGAAATTTAACTACTGTGTCACAAGGGCAGTTCAACCAGAGGATAGGAAGTTGGCATCCAATTTTGCAGCTATGCAGTGTGGCCGTGGGTTTATAATAAAGTAGAGCGGTTTAGCCAATTCTGCTTTCCCAGATGAAATAAAAGAAGAAAGTGAAACGAAGGAGGAAGGGAGAATACATTTCATTCTCTTCAAAGAGCTGAGATATATTTTGAGAATGCAGCCCTTTTCCGAAGGTGAAAGGTTTTTTTCCCCCTTCCTATTATAGCATCAGGTTGTATCTTGGAGGTGGGCCCACCTTCTCTTATTTCTTAGCTCTTGCGTAGACAACAGCTGGAGGATGCCCTTGAGGAGAAAGTGCTGTGGGTGGATCTTCCAGTCTTACTTTTTCAAAAAGCTTTCTTTTTGATTTCCTGCCCCAGTTTGGAA